>NW_026698905.1:0-97908 GCF_030435755.1 Ochotona princeps | reverse complement strand
CATGTGGAGCATTCGTTTGTGTGGGATGCTCTACCAGGTTCATCCCTAGATAATGCACTCAAAGGGCACTAAGCATAGAGTGTGAAAACTGAGTTTCCTTGAGAGCTGCTTGGAAGCCTGATGGTGTGTGAAGTTAGTGAGCCAAATGGAGTTGTTCTCCCACAAGAACCACTCGGCTGATCCTTCTTCAATATGCCCTTCACCAACATGCAGTGTTTCCTTGATTGAATTAGCTCTCACACCAATATTCGCGTCTAGAGCCTTTGCATTGAGGGCTATCTGAAAATGGCTGTGGCGCTGAAGTTGCCTGAGAATGTGGAGTTGGTGGCATGTGAAACCCGCATGTGGAGCATTCGTTTGTGTGGGATGCTCACCAAGCTTCATTTCAGTCCTAGGTACTCAAAGGGCACTAAGCATAGACTGTGAAAACTGAGTTTCCTTGAGAGCTGCTTAGAAGCCTAATGGTGTGTGAAGTTAGTGAGCCAAATGGAGTTGTTCTCCCACAAGAACCACTCGGCTGATCCTTCTTCAATATGCCCTTCACCAACATGCAGTGTTTCCTTGATTGAATTAGCTCTCACACCAATATTTGCGTCTAGAGCCTTTGCATTGAGGGCTATCTGAAAACGGCTGTGGCGCTGAAGTTGCCTGAGAATGAGGAGTTGGTGGCATGTGAAACCCGCATGTGGAGCATTCGTTTGTGTGGGATGCTCTACCAGGTTCATTCCTAGATAATGCACTCAAAGGGGCACTAAGCATAGAGTGTGAAAACTGAGTTTCCTTGAGAGCTGCTTGGAAGCCTGATGGTGTGTGAAGTTAGTGAGCCAAATGGAGTTGTTCTCCCACAAGAACCACTCGGCTGATCCTTCTTCAATATGCCCTTCACCAACATGCAGTGTTTCCTTGATTGAATTAGCTCTCACACCAATATTTGCGTCTAGAGCCTTTGCATTGAGGGCTATCTGAAAACGGCTGTGGCTCTGAAGTTGCCTGAGAATGTGGAGTTGGTGGCATGTGAAACCCGCATGTGGAGCATTCGTTTGTGTGGGATGCTCTACCAGGTTCATTCCTAGATAATGCACTCAAAGGGCACTAAGCATAGAGTGTGAAAACTGAGTTTCCTTGAGAGCTGCTTGGAAGCCTGATGGTGTGTGAAGTTAGTGAGCCAAATGCAGTTGTTCTCCCACAAGAACCACTCGGCTGATCCTTCTTCAATATGCCCTTCACCAACATGCAGTGTTTCCTTGATTGAATTAGCTCTCACACCAATATTTGCGTCTAGAGCCTTCGCATTGAGGGTTATCTGAAAACGGCTGTGGCGCTGAAGTTGCCTGAGAATGTGGAGTTGGTGGCATGTGAAACCCGCATGTGGAGCATTCATTTGTGTGGGATGCTCTACCAGGTTCATTCCTAGATAATGCACTCAAAGGGCACTAAGCATAGAGTGTGAAAACTGAGTTTCCTTGAGAGCTGCTTGGAAGCCTGATGGTGTGTGAAGTTAGTGAGCCAAATGGAGTTGTTCTCCCACAAGAACCACTCGGCTGATCCTTCTTCAATATGCCCTTCACCAACATGCAGTGTTTCCTTGATTGAATTAGCTCTCACACCAATATTTGCGTCTAGAGCCTTTGCATTGAGGGCTATCTGAAAACGGCTGTGGCGCTGAAGTTGCCTGAGAATGTGGAGTTGGTGGCATGTGAAACCCGCATGTGGAGCATTCGTTTGTGTGGGATGCTCTACCAGGTTCATTCCTAGATAATGCACTCAAAGGGCACTAAGCATAGAGTGTGAAAACTGAGTTTCCTTGAGAGCTGCTTGGAAGCCTGATGGTGTGTGAAGTTAGTGAGCCAAATGGAGTTGTTCTCCCACAAGAACCACTCGGCTGATCCTTCTTCAATATGCCCTTCACCAACATGCAGTGTTTCCTTGATTGAATTAGCTCTCACACCAATATTTGCGTCTAGAGCCTTTGCATTGAGGGCTATCTGAAACGGCTGTGGCGCTGAAGTTGCCTGAGAATGTGGAGTTGGTGGCATGTGAAACCCGCATGTGGAGCATTCGTTTGTGTGGGATGCTCTACCAGGTTCATTCCTAGATAATGCACTCAAAGGGCACTAAGCATAGAGTGTGAAAACTGAGTTTCCTTGAGAGCTGCTTGGAAGCCTGATGGTGTGTGAAGTTAGTGAGCCAAATGGAGTTGTTCTCCCACAAGAACCACTCGGCTGATCCTTCTTCAATATGCCCTTCACCAACATGCAGTGTTTCCTTGATTGAATTAGCTCTCCACACCAATATTTGCATCTAGAGCCTTTGCATTGAGGGCTATCTGAAAATGGCTGTGGCGCTGAAGTTGCCTGAGAATGTGGAGTTGGTGGCATGTGAAACCCGCATGTGGAGCATTCGTTTGTGTGGGATGCTCTACCAGGTTCATTCCTAGATAATGCACTCAAAGGGCACTAAGCATAGAGTGTGAAAACTGAGTTTCCTTGAGAGCTGCTTGGAAGCCTGATGGTGTGTGAAGTTAGTGAGCCAAATGGAGTTGTTCTCCCACAAGAACCACTCGGCTGATCCTTCTTCAATATGCCCTTCACCAACATGCAGTGTTTCCTTGATTGAATTAGCTCTCACACCAATATTTGCGTCTAGAGCCTTTGCATTGAGGGCTATCTGAAAACGGCTGTGGCGCTGAAGTTGCCTGAGAATGAGGAGTTGGTGGCATGTGAAACCCGCATGTGGAGCATTCGTTGTGTGGGATGCTCTACCAGGTTCATTCCTAGATAATGCACTCAAAGGGCACTAAGCATAGAGTGTGAAAACTGAGTTTTCCTTGAGAGCTGCTTGGAAGCCTGATGGTGTGTGAAGTTAGTGAGCCAAATGGAGTTGTTCTCCCACAAGAACCACTCGGCTGATCCTTCTTCAATATGCCCCTTCACCAACATGCAGTGTTTCCTTGATTGAATTAGCTCTCACACCAATATTTGCGTCTAGAGCCTTTGCATTGAGGGCTATCTGAAAACGGCTGTGGCGCTGAAGTTGCCTGTGAATGGTGGAGTTGGTGGCATGTGAAACCCGCATGTGGAGCATTCGTTTGTGTGGGATGCTCACCAAGCTTCATTTCAGTCCTAGGTACTCAAAGGGCACTAAGCATAGAGTGTGAAAACTGAGTTTCCTTGAGAGCTGCTTGGAAGCCTGATGGTGTGTGAAGTTAGTGAGCCAAATGGAGTTGTTCTCCCACAAGAACCACTCGGCTGATCCTTCTTCAATATGCCCTTCACCAACATGCAGTGTTTCCTTGATTGAATTAGCTCTCACACCAATATTTGCGTCTAGAGCCTTTGCATTGAGGGCTATCTGAAAATGGCTGTGGCGCTGAAGTTGCCTGAGAATGTGGAGTTGGTGGCATGTGAAACCCGCATGTGGAGCATTCGTTTGTGTGGGGATGCTCTACCAGGTTCATTCCTAGATAATGCACTCAAAGGGCACTAAGCATAGAGTGTGAAAACTGAGTTTCCTTGAGAGCTGCTTGGAAGCCTGATGGTGTGTGAAGTTAGTGAGCCAAATGGAGTTTGTTCTCCCACAAGAACCACTCGGCTGATCCTTCTTCAATATGCCCTTCACCAACATGCAGTGTTTCCTTGATTGAATTAGCTCTCACACCAATATTTGCGTCTAGAGCCTTTGCATTGAGGGCTATCTGAAAACGGCTGTGGCGCTGAAGTTGCCTGAGAATGTGGAGTTGGTGGCATGTGAAACCCGCATGTGGAGCATTCGTTTGTGTGGGATGCTCTACCAGGTTCATTCCTAGATAATGCACTCAAAGGGCACTAAGCATAGAGTGTGAAAACTGAGTTTCCTTGAGAGCTGCTTGGAAGCCTGATGGTGTGTGAAGTTAGTGAGCCAAATGGAGTTGTTCTCCCACAAGAACCACTCGGCTGATCCTTCTTCAATATGCCCCTTCACCAACATGCAGTGTTTCCTTGATTGAATTAGCTCTCACACCAATATTTGCGTCTAGAGCCTTTGCATTGAGGGCTATCTGAAAATGGCTGTGGCGCTGAAGTTGCCTGAGAATGTGGAGTTGGTGGCATGTGAAACCCGCATGTGGAGCATTCGTTTGTGTGGGATGCTCACCAAGCTTCATTTCAGTCCTAGGTACTCAAAGGGCACTAAGCATAGAGTGTGAAAACTGAGTTTCCTTGAGAGCTGCTTGGAAGCCTGATGGTGTGTGAAGTTAGTGAGCCAAATGGAGTTGTTCTCCCACAAGAACCACTCGGCTGATCCTTCTTCAATATGCCCTTCACCAACATGCAGTGTTTCCTTGATTGAATTAGCTCTCACACCAATATTTGCGTCTAGAGCCTTTGCATTGAGGGCTATCTGAAAACGGCTGTGGCGCTGAAGTTGCCTGAGAATGTGGAGTTGGTGGCATGTGAAACCCGCATGTGGAGCATTCGTTTGTGTGGGATGCTCTACCAGGTTCATTCCTAGATAATGCACTCAAAGGGCACTAAGCATAGAGTGTGAAAACTGAGTTTCCTTGAGAGCTGCTTGGAAGCCTGATGGTGTGTGAAGTTAGTGAGCCAAATGGAGTTGTTCTCCACAAGAACCACTCGGCTGATCCTTCTTCAATATGCCCCTTCACCAACATGCAGTGTTTCCTTGATTGAATTAGCTCTCACACCAAAATTTGCGTCTAGAGCCTTTGCATTGAGGGCTATCTGAAAACGGCTGTGGCGCTGAAGTTGCCTGAGAATGTGGAGTTGGTGGCATGTGAAACCCGCATGTGGAGCATTCGTTTGTGTGGGATGCTCACCAAGCTTCATTTCAGTCCTAGGTACTCAAAGGGCACTAAGCATAGAGTGTGAAAACTGAGTTTCCTTGAGAGCTGCTTGGAAGCCTGATGGTGTGTGAAGTTAGTGAGCCAAATGGAGTTGTTCTCCCACAAGAACCACTCGGCTGATCCTTCTTCAATATGCCCTTCACCAACATGCAGTGTTTCCTTGATTGAATTAGCTCTCACACCAATATTTGCGTCTAGAGCCTTTGCATTGAGGGGTATCTGAAAACGGCTGTGGCGCTGAAGTTGCCTGAGAATGTGGAGTTGGTGGCATGTGAAACCCGCATGTGGAGCATTCGTTTGTGTGGGATGCTCTACCAGGTTCATTCCTAGATAATGCACTCAAAGGGCACTAAGCATAGAGTGTGAAAACTGAGTTTCCTTGAGAGCTGCTTGGAAGCCTGATGGTGTGTGAAGTTAGTGAGCCAAATGGAGTTGTTCTCCCACAAGAACCACTCGGCTGATCCTTCTTCAATATGCCCTTCACCAACATGCAGTGTTTCCTTGATTGAATTAGCTCTCACACCAATATTTGCGTCTAGAGCCTTCGCATTGAGGGCTATCTGAAAACGGCTGTGGCGCTGACGTTGCCTGAGAATGTGGAGTTGGTGGCATGTGAAACCCGCATGTGGAGCATTCGTTTGTGTGGGATGCTCTACCAGGTTCATTCCTAGATAATGCACTCAAAGGGCACTAAGCATAGAGTGTGAAAACTGAGTTTCCTTGAGAGCTGCTTGGAAGCCTGATGGTGTGTGAAGTTAGTGAGCCAAATGGAGTTGTTCTCCCACAAGAACCACTCGGCTGATCCTTCTTCAATATGCCCTTCACCAACATGCAGTGTTTCCTTGATTGAATTAGCTCTCACACCAATATTTGCGTCTAGAACCTTTGCATTGAGGGCTATCTGAAAATGGCTGTGGCGCTGAAGTTGCCTGAGAATGTGGAGTTGGTGGCATGTGAAACCCGCATGTGGAGCATTCGTTTGTGTGGGATGCTCACCAAGCTTCATTTCAGTCCTAGGTACTCAAAGGGCACTAAGCATAGACTGTGAAAACTGAGTTTCCTTGAGAGCTGCTTAGAAGCCTGATGGTGAGTGAAGTTAGTGAGCCAAATGGAGTTGTTCTCCCACAAGAACCACTCGGCTGATCCTTCTTCAATATGCCCTTCACCAACATGCAGTGTTTCCTTGATTGAATTAGCTCTCACACCAATATTTGCATCTAGAGCCTTTGCATTGAGGGCTATCTGAAAACGGCTGTGGCGCTGAAGTTGCCTGTGAATGTGGAGTTGGTGGCATGTGAAACCCGCATGTGGAGCATTCGTTTGTGTGGGATGCTCTACCAGGTTCATTCCTAGATAATGCACTCAAAGGGCACTAAGCATAGAGTGTGAAAACTGAGTTTCCTTGAGAGCTGCTTGGAAGCCTGATGGTGTGTGAAGTTAGTGAGCCAAATGGAGTTGTTCTCCCACAAGAACCACTCGGCTGATCCTTCTTCAATATGCCCTTCACCAACATGCAGTGTTTCCTTGATTGAATTAGCTCTCACACCAATATTTGCGTCTAGAGCCTTTGCATTGAGGGCTATCTGAAAACGGCTGTGGCGCTGAAGTTGCCTGAGAATGTGGAGTTGGTGGCATGTGAAACCCGCATGTGGAGCATTCGTTTGTGTGGGATGCTCTACCAGGTTCATTCCTAGATAATGCACTCAAAGGGCACTAAGCATAGAGTGTGAAAACTGAGTTTCCTTGAGAGCTGCTTGGAAGCCTGATGGTGTGTGAAGTTAGTGAGCCAAATGGAGTTGTTCTCCCACAAGAACCACTCGGCTGATCCTTCTTCAATATGCCCTTCACCAACATGCAGTGTTTCCTTGATTGAATTAGCTCTCACACCAATATTTGCGTCTAGAGCCTTTGCATTGAGGGCTATCTGAAAACGGCTGTGGCGCTGAAGTTGCCTGAGAACGTGGAGTTGGTGGCATGTGAAACCCGCATGTGGAGCATTCGTTTGTGTGGGATGCTCTACCAGGTTCATTCCTAGATAATGAACTCAAAGGGCACTAAGCATAGAGTGTGAAAACTGAGTTTTCTTGAGAGCTGCTTGGAAGCCTGATGGTGTGTGAAGTTAGTGAGCCAAATGGAGTTGTTCTCCCACAAGAACCACTCGGCTGATCCTTCTTCAATATGCCCTTCACCAACATGCAGTGTTTCCTTGATTGAATTAGCTCTCACACCAATATTTGCGTCTAGAGCCTTTGCATTGAGGGCTATCTGAAAACGGCTGTGGCGCTGAAGTTGCCTGAGAATGTGGAGTTGGTGGCATGTGAAACCCGCATGTGGAGCATTCGTTTGTGTGGGATGCTCTACCAGGTTCATTCCTAGATAATGCACTCAAAGGGCACTAAGCATAGAGTGTGAAAACTGAGTTTCCTTGAGAGCTGCTTGGAAGCCTGATGGTGTGTGAAGTTAGTGAGCCAAATGGAGTTGTTCTCCCACAAGAACCACTCTGCTGATCCTTCTTCAATATGCCCTTCACCAACATGCAGTGTTTCCTTGATTGAATTAGCTCTCACACCAATATTTGCGTCTAGAGCCTTTGCATTGAGGGCTATCTGAAAGTGGCTGTGGCTCTGAAGTTGCCTGTGAATGTGGAGTTGGTGGCATGTGAAACCCGCATGTGGAGCATTCGTTTGTGTGGCATGCTCACCAAGCTTCATTTCAGTCCTAGGTACTCAAAGGGCACTAAGCATAGAGTGTGAAAACTGAGTTTCCTTGAGAGCTGCTTGGAAGCCTGATGGTGTGTGAAGTTAGTGAGCCAAATGGAGTTGTTCTCCCACAAGAACCACTCGGCTGATCCTTCTTCAATATGCCCTTCACCAACATGCAGTGTTTCCTTGATTGAATTAGCTCTCACACCAATATTTGCGTCTAGAGCCTTTGCATTGAGGGCTATCTGAAAATGGCTGTGGCGCTGAAGTTGCCTGTGAATGTGGAGTTGGTGGCATGTGAAACCCGCATGTGGAGCATTCGTTTGTGTGGGATGCTCACCAAGCTTCATTTCAGTCCTAGGTACTCAAAGGGCACTAAGCATAGAGTGTGAAAACTGAGTTTCCTTGAGAGCTGCTTGGAAGCCTGATGGTGTGTGAAGTTAGTGAGCCAAATGGAGTTGTTCTCCCACAAGAACCACTCGGCTGATCCTTCTTCAATATGCCCTTCACCAACATGCAGTGTTTCCTTGATTGAATTAGCTCTCACACCAATATTTGCATCTAGAGCCTTTGCATTGAGGGCTATCTGAAAACGGCTGTGGCGCTGAAGTTGCCTGAGAATGTGGAGTTGGTGGCATGTGAAACCCGCATGTGGAGCATTCGTTTGTGTGGGATGCTCTACCAGGTTCATTCCTAGATAATGCACTCAAAGGGCACTAAGCATAGAGTGTGAAAACTGAGTTTCCTTGAGAGCTGCTTTGAAGCCTGATGGTGTGTGAAGTTAGTGAGCCAAATGGAGTTGTTCTCCCACAAGAACCACTCGGCTGATCCTTCTTCAATATGCCCTTCACCAACATGCAGTGTTTCCTTGATTGAATTAGCTCTCACACCAATATTTGCGTCTAGAGCCTTTGCATTGAGGGCTATCTGAAAACGGCTGTGGCGCTGAAGTTGCGTGTGAATGTGGAGTTGGTGGCATGTGAAACCCGCATGTGGAGCATTCGTTTGTGTGGGATGCTCTACCAGGTTCATTCCTAGATAATGCACTCAAAGGGCACTAAGCATAGAGTGTGAAAACTGAGTTTCCTTGAGAGCTGTTTGGAAGCCTGATGGTGTGTGAAGTTAGTGAGCCAAATGGAGTTGTTCTCCCACAAGAACCACTCGGCTGATCCTTCTTCAATATGCCCTTCACCAACATGCAGTGTTTCCTTGATTGAATTAGCTCTCACACCAATATTTGCGTCTAGAGCCTTTGCATTGAGGGCTATCTGAAAACGGCTGTGGCGCTGAAGTTGCCTGTGAATGTGGAGTTGGTGGCATGTGAAACCCGCATGTGGAGCATTCGTTTGTGTGGGATGCTCTACCAGGTTCATTCCTAGATAATGCACTCAAAGGGCACTAAGCATAGAGTGTGAAAACTGAGTTTCCTTGAGAGCTGCTTGGAAGCCTGATGGTGTGTGAAGTTAGTGAGCCAAATGGAGTTGTTCTCCCACAAGAACCACTCGGCTGATCCTTCTTCAATATGCCCTTCACCAACATGCAGTGTTTCCTTGATTGAATTAGCTCTCACACCAATATTTGCGTCTAGAGCCTTTGCATTGAGGGCTATCTGAAAACGGCTGTGGCGCTGAAGTTGCCTGAGAATGTGGAGTTGGTGGCATGTGAAACCCGCATGTGGAGCATTCGTTTGTGTGGGATGCTCTACCAGGTTCATTCCTAGATAATGCACTCAAAGGGCACTAAGCATAGAGTGTGAAAACTGAGTTTCCTTGAGAGCTGCTTGGAAGCCTGATGGTGTGTGAAGTTAGTGAGCCAAATGGAGTTGTTCTCCCACAAGAACCACTCGGCTGATCCTTCTTCAATATGCCCTTCACCAACATGCAGTGTTTCCTTGATTGAATTAGCTCTCACACCAATATTTGCGTCTAGAGCCTTTGCATTGAGGGCTATCTGAAAACGGCTGTGGCGCTGAAGTTGCCTGAGAATGTGGAGTTGGTGGCATGTGAAACCCGCATGTGGAGCATTCGTTTGTGTGGGATGCTCTACCAGGTTCATTCCTAGATAATGCACTCAAAGGGCACTAAGCATAGAGTGTGAAAACTGAGTTTCCTTGAGAGCTGCTTGGAAGCCTGATGGTGTGTGAAGTTAGTGAGCCAAATGGAGTTGTTCTCCCACAAGAACCACTCGGCTGATCCTTCTTCAATATGCCCTTCACCAACATGCAGTGTTTCCTTGATTGAATTAGCTCTCACACCAATATTTGCGTCTAGAGCCTTTGCATTGAGCGCTATCTGAAAATGGCTGTGGCGCTTAAGTTGCCTGAGAATGTGGAGTTGGTGGCATGTGAAACCCGCATGTGGAGCATTCGTTTGTGTGGGATGCTCACCAAGCTTCATTTCAGTCCTAGGTACTCAAAGGGCACTAAGCATAGAGTGTGAAAACTGAGTTTCCTTGAGAGCTGCTTGGAAGCCTGATGGTGTGTGAAGTTAGTGAGCCAAATGGAGTTGTTCTCCCACAAGAACCACTCGGCTGATCCTTCTTCAATATGCCCTTCACCAACATGCAGTGTTTCCTTGATTGAATTAGCTCTCACACCAATATTTGCATCTAGAGCCTTTGCATTGAGGGCTATCTGAAAACGGCTGTGGCGCTGAAGTTGCCTGAGAATGTGGAGTTGGTGGCATGTGAAACCCGCATGTGGAGCATTCGTTTGTGTGGGATGCTCTACCAGGTTCATTCCTAGATAATGCACTCAAAGGGCACTAAGCATAGAGTGTGAAAACTGAGTTTCCTTGAGAGCTGCTTGGAAGCCTGATGGTATGTGAAGTTAGTGAGCCAAATGGAGTTGTTCTCCCACAAGAACCACTCGGCTGATCCTTCTTCAATATGCCCTTCACCAACATGCAGTGTTTCCTTGATTGAATTAGCTCTCACACCAATATTTGCGTCTAGAGCCTTTGCATTGAGGGCTATCTGAAAACGGCTGTGGCGCTGAAGTTGCCTGTGAATGTGGAGTTGGTGGCATGTGAAACCCGCATGTGGAGCATTCGTTTGTGTGGGATGCTCTACCAGGTTCATTCCTAGATAATGCACTCAAAGGGCACTAAGCATAGAGTGTGAAAACTGAGTTTCCTTGAGAGCTGCTTAGAAGCCTGATGGTGTGTGAAGTTAGTGAGCCAAATGGAGTTGTTCTCCCACAAGAACCACTCGGCTGATCCTTCTTCAATATGCCCTTCACCAACATGCAGTGTTTCCTTGATTGAATTAGCTCTCACACCAATATTTGCGTCTAGAGCCTTTGCATTGAGGGCTATCTGAAAACGGCTGTGGCGCTGAAGTTGCCTGAGAATGTGGAGTTGGTGGCATGTGAAACCCGCATGTGGAGCATTCGTTTGTGTGGGATGCTCTACCAGGTTCATTCCTAGATAATGCACTCAAAGGGCACTAAGCATAGAGTGTGAAAACTGAGTTTCCTTGAGAGCTGCTTGGAAGCCTGATGGTGTGTGAAGTTAGTGAGCCAAATGGAGTTGTTCTCCCACAAGAACCACTCGGCTGATCCTTCTTCAATATGCCCTTCACCAACATGCAGTGTTTCCTTGATTGAATTAGCTCTCACACCAATATTTGCGTCTAGAGCCTTTGCATTGAGGGCTATCTGAAAACGGCTGTGGCGCTGAAGTTGCCTGTGAATGTGGAGTTGGTGGCATGTGAAACCCGCATGTGGAGCATTCGTTTGTGTGGGATGCTCTACCAGGTTCATTCCTAGATAATGCACTCAAAGGGCACTAAGCATAGAGTGTGAAAACTGAGTTTCCTTGAGAGCTGCTTGGAAGCCTGATGGTGTGTGAAGTTAGTGAGCCAAATGGAGTTGTTCTCCCACAAGAACCACTCGGCTGATCCTTCTTCAATATGCCCTTCACCAACATGCAGTGTTTCCTTGATTGAATTAGCTCTCACACCAATATTTGCGTCTAGAGCCTTTGCATTGAGGGCTATCTGAAAACGGCTGTGGCGCTTAAGTTGCCTGTGAATGTGGAGTTGGTGGCATGTGAAACCCGCATGTGGAGCATTCGTTTGTGTGGCATGCTCACCAAGCTTCATTTCAGTCCTAGGTACTCAAAGGGCACTAAGCATAGAGTGTGAAAACTGAGTTTCCTTGAGAGCTGCTTGGAAGCCTGATGGTGTGTGAAGTTAGTGAGCCAAATGGAGTTGTTCTCCCACAAGAACCACTCGGCTGATCCTTCTTCAATATGCCCTTCACCAACATGCAGTGTTTCCTTGATTGAATTAGCTCTCACACCAATATTTGCGTCTAGAGCCTTTGCATTGAGGGCTATCTGAAAACGGCTGTGGCGCTGAAGTTGCCTGAGAATGTGGAGTTGGTGGCATGTGAAACCCGCATGTGGAGCATTCGTTTGTGTGGGATGCTCTACCAGGTTCATTCCTAGATAATGCACTCAAAGGGCACTAAGCATAGAGTGTGAAAACTGAGTTTCCTTGAGAGCTGCTTGGAAGCCTGATGGTTTGTGAAGTTAGTGAGCCAAATGGAGTTGTTCTCCCACAAGAACCACTCGGCTGATCCTTCTTCAATATGCCCTTCACCAACATGCAGTATTTCCTTGATTAAATTAGCTCTCACACCAATATTTGCGTCTAGAGCCTTTGCATTGAGGGCTATCTGAAAACGGCTGTGGCGCTGAAGTTGCCTGTCAATGTGGAGTTGGTGGCATGTGAAACCCGCATGTGGAGCATTCGTTTGTGTGGGATGCTCTACCAGGTTCTTTCCTAGATAATGCACTCAAAGGGCACTAAGCATAGAGTGTGAAAACTGAGTTTCCTTGAGAGCTGCTTGGAAGCCTGATGGTGTGTGAAGTTAGTGAGCCAAATGGAGTTGTTCTCCCACAAGAACCACTCGGCTGATCCTTCTTCAATATGCCCTTCACCAACATGCAGTGTTTCCTTGATTGAATTAGCTCTCACACCAATATTTGCGTCTAGAGCCTTTGCATTGAGGCCTATCTGAAAACGGCTGTGGCACTGAAGTTGCCTGAGAATGTGGAGTTGGTGGCATGTGAAACCCGCATGTGGAGCATTCGTTTGTGTGGGATGCTCTACCAGGTTCATTCCTAGATAATGCACTCAAAGGGCACTAAGCATAGAGTGTGAAAACTGAGTTTCCTTGAGAGCTGCTTGGAAGCCTGATGGTGTGTGAAGTTAGTGAGCCAAATGGAGTTGTTCTCATACAAGAACCACTCGGCTGATCCTTCTTCAATATGCCCTTCACCAACATGCAGTGTTTCCTTGATTGAATTAGCTCTCACACCAATATTTGCATGTAGAGCCTTTGCATTGAGGGCTATCTGAAAACGGCTGTGGCGCTGAAGTTGCCTGTCAATGTGGAGTTGGTGGCATGTGAAACCCGCATGTGGAGCATTCGTTTGTGTGGGATGCTCTACCAGGTTCATTCCTAGATAATGCACTCAAAGGGCACTAAGCATAGAGTGTGAAAACTGAGTTTCCTTGAGAGCTGCTTGGAAGCCTGATGGTGTGTGAAGTTAGTGAGCCAAATGGAGTTGTTCTCCCACAAGAACCACTCGGCTGATCCTTCTTCAATATGCCCTTCACCAACATGCAGTGTTTCCTTGATTGAATTAGCTCTCACACCAATATTTGCGTCTAGAGCCTTTGCATTGAGGGCTATCTGAAAACGGCTGTGGCGCTGAAGTTGCCTGTGAATGTGGAGTTGGTGGCATGTGAAACCCGCATGTGGAGCATTCGTTTGTGTGGGATGCTCTACCAGGTTCATTCCTAGATAATGCACTCAAAGGGCACTAAGCATAGAGTGTGAAAACTGAGTTTCCTTGAGAGCTGTTTGGAAGCCTGATGATGTGTGAAGTTAGTGAGCCAAATGGAGTTGTTCTCCCACAAGAACCACTCGGCTGATCCTTCTTCAATATGCCCTTCACCAACATGCAGTATTTCCTTGATTGAATTAGCTCTCACACCAATATTTGCGTCTAGAGCCTTTGCATTGAGGGCTATCTGAAAACGGCTGTGGCGCTGAAGTTGCCTGTGAATGTGGAGTTGGTGGCATGTGAAACCCGCATGTGGAGCATTCGTTTGTGTGGGATGCTCTACCAGGTTCATTCCTAGATAATGCACTCAAAGGGCACTAAGCATAGAGTGTGAAAACTGAGTTTCCTTGAGAGCTGTTTGGAAGCCTGATGATGTGTGAAGTTAGTGAGCCAAATGGAGTTGTTCTCCCACAAGAACCACTCGGCTGATCCTTCTTCAATATGCCCTTCACCAACATGCAGTGTTTCCTTGATTGAATTAGCTCTCACACCAATATTTGCGTCTAGAGCCTTTGCATTGAGGGCTATCTGAAAACGGCTGTGGCGCTGAAGTTGCCTGTGAATGTGGAGTTGGTGGCATGTGAAACCCGCATGTGGAGCATTCGTTTGTGTGGGATGCTCTACCAGGTTCATTCCTAGATAATGCACTCAAAGGGCACTAAGCATAGAGTGTGAAAACTGAGTTTCCTTGAGAGCTGCTTGGAAGCCTGATGGTGTGTGAAGTTAGTGAGCCAAATGGAGTTGTTCTCCCACAAGAACCACTCGGCTGATCCTTTTTCAATATGCGCTTCACCAACATGCAGTGTTTCCTTGATTGAATTAGCTCTCACACCAATATTTGCGTCTAGACCCTTCGCATTGAGGGCTATCTGAAAACGTCTGTGGCGCTTAAGTTGCCTTTGAATGTGGAGTTGGTGGCATGTGAAACCCGCATGTGGAGCATTCGTTTGTGTGGGATGCTCTACCAGGTTCATTCCTAGATAATGCACTCAAAGGGCACTAAGCATAGAGTGTGAAAACTGAGTTTCCTTGAGAGCTGCTTGGAAGCCTGATGGTGTGTGAAGTTAGTGAGCCAAATGGAGTTGTTCTCCCACAAGAACCACTCGGCTGATCCTTCTTCAATATGCCCTTCACCAACATGCAGTGTTTCCTTGATTGAATTAGCTCTCACACCAATATTTGCGTCTAGAGCCTTCGCAATGAGGGCTATCTGAAAACGGCTGTGGCGCTGAGGTTGCCTTGAATGTGGAGTTGGTGGCATGTGAAACCCGCATGTGGAGCATTCGTTTGTGTGGGATGCTCTACCAGGTTCATTCCTAGATAATGCACTCAAAGGGCACTAAGCATAGAGTGTGAAAACTGAGTTTCCTTGAGAGCTGCTTGGAAGCCTGATGGTGTGTGAAGTTAGTGAGCCAAATGGAGTTGTTCTCCCACAAGAACCACTCGGCTGATCCTTCTTCAATATGCCCTTCACCAACATGCAGTGTTTCCTTGATTGAATTAGCTCTCACGCCAATATTTGCGTCTAGAGCCTTTGCATTGAGGGCTATCTGAAAACGGTTGTGGCGTTGAAGTTGCCTGAGAATGTGGAGTTGGTGGCATGTGAAACCCGCATGTGGAGCATTCGTTTGTGTGGGATGCTCTACCAGGTTCATTCCTAGATAATGCACTCAAAGGGCACTAAGCACAGAGTGTGAAAACTGAGTTTCCTTGAGAGCTGCTTGGAAGCCTGATGGTGTGTGAAGTTAGTGAGCCAAATGGAGTTGTTCTCCCACAAGAACCACTCGGCTGATCCTTCTTCAATATGCCCTTCACCAACATGCAGTGTTTCCTTGATTGAATTAGCTCTCACACCAATATTTGCGTCTAGAGCCTTTGCATTGAGGGCTATCTGAAAACGGCTGTGGCGCTGAAGTTGCCTGTGAATGTGGAGTTGGTGGCATGTGAAACCCGCATGTGGAGCATTCGTTTGTGTGGGATGCTCTACCAGGTTCATTCCTAGATAATGCACTCAAAGGGCACTAAGCATAGAGTGTGAAAACTGAGTTTCCTTGAGAGCTGCTTGGAAGCCTGATGGTGTGTGAAGTTAGTGAGCCAAATGGAGTTGTTCTCCCACAAGAACCACTCGGCTGATCCTTCTTCAATATGCCCTTCACCAACATGCAGTGTTTCCTTGATTGAATTAGCTCTCACACCAATATTTGCGTCTAGAGCCTTTGCATTGAGGGCTATCTGAAAACGGCTGTGGCGCTTAAGTTGCCTGTGAATGTGGAGTTGGTGGCATGTGAAACCCGCATGTGGAGCATTCGTTTGTGTGGCATGCTCACCAAGCTTCATTTCAGTCCTAGGTACTCAAAGGGCACTAAGCATAGAGTGTGAAAACTGAGTTTCCTTGAGAGCTGCTTGGAAGCCTGATGGTGTGTGAAGTTAGTGAGCCAAATGGAGTTGTTCTCCCACAAGAACCACTCGGCTGATCCTTCTTCAATATGCCCTTCACCAACATGCAGTGTTTCCTTGATTGAATTAGCTCTCACACCAATATTTGCGTCTAGAGCCTTTGCATTGAGGGCTATCTGAAAACGGCTGTGGCGCTGAAGTTGCCTGAGAATGTGGAGTTGGTGGCATGTGAAACCCGCATGTGGAGCATTCGTTTGTGTGGGATGCTCTACCAGGTTCATTCCTAGATAATGCACTCAAAGGGCACTAAGCATAGAGTGTGAAAACTGAGTTTCCTTGAGAGCTGCTTGGAAGCCTGATGGTTTGTGAAGTTAGTGAGCCAAATGGAGTTGTTCTCCCACAAGAACCACTCGGCTGATCCTTCTTCAATATGCCCTTCACCAACATGCAGTATTTCCTTGATTAAATTAGCTCTCACACCAATATTTGCGTCTAGAGCCTTTGCATTGAGGGCTATCTGAAAACGGCTGTGGCGCTGAAGTTGCCTGTCAATGTGGAGTTGGTGGCATGTGAAACCCGCATGTGGAGCATTCGTTTGTGTGGGATGCTCTACCAGGTTCTTTCCTAGATAATGCACTCAAAGGGCACTAAGCATAGAGTGTGAAAACTGAGTTTCCTTGAGAGCTGCTTGGAAGCCTGATGGTGTGTGAAGTTAGTGAGCCAAATGGAGTTGTTCTCCCACAAGAACCACTCGGCTGATCCTTCTTCAATATGCCCTTCACCAACATGCAGTGTTTCCTTGATTGAATTAGCTCTCACACCAATATTTGCGTCTAGAGCCTTTGCATTGAGGCCTATCTGAAAACGGCTGTGGCACTGAAGTTGCCTGAGAATGTGGAGTTGGTGGCATGTGAAACCCGCATGTGGAGCATTCGTTTGTGTGGGATGCTCTACCAGGTTCATTCCTAGATAATGCACTCAAAGGGCACTAAGCATAGAGTGTGAAAACTGAGTTTCCTTGAGAGCTGCTTGGAAGCCTGATGGTGTGTGAAGTTAGTGAGCCAAATGGAGTTGTTCTCATACAAGAACCACTCGGCTGATCCTTCTTCAATATGCCCTTCACCAACATGCAGTGTTTCCTTGATTGAATTAGCTCTCACACCAATATTTGCATGTAGAGCCTTTGCATTGAGGGCTATCTGAAAACGGCTGTGGCGCTGAAGTTGCCTGTCAATGTGGAGTTGGTGGCATGTGAAACCCGCATGTGGAGCATTCGTTTGTGTGGGATGCTCTACCAGGTTCATTCCTAGATAATGCACTCAAAGGGCACTAAGCATAGAGTGTGAAAACTGAGTTTCCTTGAGAGCTGCTTGGAAGCCTGATGGTGTGTGAAGTTAGTGAGCCAAATGGAGTTGTTCTCCCACAAGAACCACTCGGCTGATCCTTCTTCAATATGCCCTTCACCAACATGCAGTGTTTCCTTGATTGAATTAGCTCTCACACCAATATTTGCGTCTAGAGCCTTTGCATTGAGGGCTATCTGAAAACGGCTGTGGCGCTGAAGTTGCCTGTGAATGTGGAGTTGGTGGCATGTGAAACCCGCATGTGGAGCATTCGTTTGTGTGGGATGCTCTACCAGGTTCATTCCTAGATAATGCACTCAAAGGGCACTAAGCATAGAGTGTGAAAACTGAGTTTCCTTGAGAGCTGTTTGGAAGCCTGATGATGTGTGAAGTTAGTGAGCCAAATGGAGTTGTTCTCCCACAAGAACCACTCGGCTGATCCTTCTTCAATATGCCCTTCACCAACATGCAGTATTTCCTTGATTGAATTAGCTCTCACACCAATATTTGCGTCTAGAGCCTTTGCATTGAGGGCTATCTGAAAACGGCTGTGGCGCTGAAGTTGCCTGTGAATGTGGAGTTGGTGGCATGTGAAACCCGCATGTGGAGCATTCGTTTGTGTGGGATGCTCTACCAGGTTCATTCCTAGATAATGCACTCAAAGGGCACTAAGCATAGAGTGTGAAAACTGAGTTTCCTTGAGAGCTGTTTGGAAGCCTGATGATGTGTGAAGTTAGTGAGCCAAATGGAGTTGTTCTCCCACAAGAACCACTCGGCTGATCCTTCTTCAATATGCCCTTCACCAACATGCAGTGTTTCCTTGATTGAATTAGCTCTCACACCAATATTTGCGTCTAGAGCCTTTGCATTGAGGGCTATCTGAAAACGGCTGTGGCGCTGAAGTTGCCTGTGAATGTGGAGTTGGTGGCATGTGAAACCCGCATGTGGAGCATTCGTTTGTGTGGGATGCTCTACCAGGTTCATTCCTAGATAATGCACTCAAAGGGCACTAAGCATAGAGTGTGAAAACTGAGTTTCCTTGAGAGCTGCTTGGAAGCCTGATGGTGTGTGAAGTTAGTGAGCCAAATGGAGTTGTTCTCCCACAAGAACCACTCGGCTGATCCTTTTTCAATATGCGCTTCACCAACATGCAGTGTTTCCTTGATTGAATTAGCTCTCACACCAATATTTGCGTCTAGACCCTTCGCATTGAGGGCTATCTGAAAACGTCTGTGGCGCTTAAGTTGCCTTTGAATGTGGAGTTGGTGGCATGTGAAACCCGCATGTGGAGCATTCGTTTGTGTGGGATGCTCTACCAGGTTCATTCCTAGATAATGCACTCAAAGGGCACTAAGCATAGAGTGTGAAAACTGAGTTTCCTTGAGAGCTGCTTGGAAGCCTGATGGTGTGTGAAGTTAGTGAGCCAAATGGAGTTGTTCTCCCACAAGAACCACTCGGCTGATCCTTCTTCAATATGCCCTTCACCAACATGCAGTGTTTCCTTGATTGAATTAGCTCTCACACCAATATTTGCGTCTAGAGCCTTCGCAATGAGGGCTATCTGAAAACGGCTGTGGCGCTGAGGTTGCCTTGAATGTGGAGTTGGTGGCATGTGAAACCCGCATGTGGAGCATTCGTTTGTGTGGGATGCTCTACCAGGTTCATTCCTAGATAATGCACTCAAAGGGCACTAAGCATAGAGTGTGAAAACTGAGTTTCCTTGAGAGCTGCTTGGAAGCCTGATGGTGTGTGAAGTTAGTGAGCCAAATGGAGTTGTTCTCCCACAAGAACCACTCGGCTGATCCTTCTTCAATATGCCCTTCACCAACATGCAGTGTTTCCTTGATTGAATTAGCTCTCACGCCAATATTTGCGTCTAGAGCCTTTGCATTGAGGGCTATCTGAAAACGGTTGTGGCGTTGAAGTTGCCTGAGAATGTGGAGTTGGTGGCATGTGAAACCCGCATGTGGAGCATTCGTTTGTGTGGGATGCTCTACCAGGTTCATTCCTAGATAATGCACTCAAAGGGCACTAAGCACAGAGTGTGAAAACTGAGTTTCCTTGAGAGCTGCTTGGAAGCCTGATGGTGTGTGAAGTTAGTGAGCCAAATGGAGTTGTTCTCCCACAAGAACCACTCGGCTGATCCTTCTTCAATATGCCCTTCACCAACATGCAGTGTTTCCTTGATTGAATTAGCTCTCACACCAATATTTGCGTCTAGAGCCTTTGCATTGAGGGCTATCTGAAAACGGCTGTGGCGCTGAAGTTGCCTGTGAATGTGGAGTTGGTGGCATGTGAAACCCGCATGTGGAGCATTCGTTTGTGTGGGATGCTCTACCAGGTTCATTCCTAGATAATGCACTCAAAGGGCACTAAGCATAGAGTGTGAAAACTGAGTTTCCTTGAGAGCTGCTTGGAAGCCTGATGGTGTGTGAAGTTAGTGAGCCAAATGGAGTTGTTCTCCCACAAGAACCACTCGGCTGATCCTTTTTCAATATGCGCTTCACCAACATGCAGTGTTTCCTTGATTGAATTAGCTCTCACACCAATATTTGCGTCTAGACCCTTCGCATTGAGGGCTATCTGAAAACGTCTGTGGCGCTTAAGTTGCCTGAGAATGTGGAGTTGGTGGCATGTGAAACCCGCATGTGGAGCATTCGTTTGTGTGGGATGCTCTACCAGGTTCATTCCTAGATAATGCACTCAAAGGGCACTAAGCATAGAGTGTGAAAACTGAGTTTCCTTGAGAGCTGCTTGGAAGCCTGATGGTGTGTGAAGTTAGTGAGCCAAATGGAGTTGTTCTCCCACAAGAACCACTCGGCTGATCCTTCTTCAATATGCCCTTCACCAACATGCAGTGTTTCCTTGATTGAATTAGCTCTCACACCAATATTTGCGTCTAGAGCCTTCGCAATGAGGGCTATCTGAAAACGGCTGTGGCGCTGAGGTTGCCTTGAATGTGGAGTTGGTGGCATGTGAAACCCGCATGTGGAGCATTCGTTTGTGTGGGATGCTCTACCAGGTTCATTCCTAGATAATGCACTCAAAGGGCACTAAGCATAGAGTGTGAAAACTGAGTTTCCTTGAGAGCTGCTTGGAAGCCTGATGGTGTGTGAAGTTAGTGAGCCAAATGGAGTTGTTCTCCCACAAGAACCACTCGGCTGATCCTTCTTCAATATGCCCTTCACCAACATGCAGTGTTTCCTTGATTGAATTAGCTCTCACGCCAATATTTGCGTCTAGAGCCTTTGCATTGAGGGCTATCTGAAAACGGTTGTGGCGTTGAAGTTGCCTGAGAATGTGGAGTTGGTGGCATGTGAAACCCGCATGTGGAGCATTCGTTTGTGTGGGATGCTCTACCAGGTTCATTCCTAGATAATGCACTCAAAGGGCACTAAGCATAGAGTGTGAAAACTGAGTTTCCTTGAGAGCTGCTTGGAAGCCTGATGGTGTGTGAAGTTAGTGAGCCAAATGGAGTTGTTCTCCCACAAGAACCACTCGGCTGATCCTTCTTCAATATGCCCTTCACCAACATGCAGTGTTTCCTTGATTGAATTAGCTCTCACACCAATATTTGCGTCTAGAGCCTTTGCATTGAGGGCTATCTGAAAACGGCTGTGGCGCTGAAGTTGCCTGTGAATGTGGAGTTGGTGGCATGTGAAACCCGCATGTGGAGCATTCGTTTGTGTGGGATGCTCTACCAGGTTCATTCCTAGATAATGCGCTCAAAGGGCACTAAACATAGAGTGTGAAAACTGAGTTTCCTTGAGAGCTGCTTGGAAGCCTGATGGTGTGTGAAGTTAGTGAGCCAAATGGAGTTGTTCTCCCACAAGAACCACTCGGCTGATCATTCTTCAATATGCCCTCCACCAACATGCAGTGTTTCCTTGATTGAATTAGCTCTCACACCAATATTTGCGTCTAGACCCTTCGCATTGAGGGCTATCTGAAAACGGCTGTGGCGCTGAAGTTGCCTGTGAATGTGGAGTTGGTGGCATGTGAAACCCGCATGTGGAGCATTCGTTTGTGTGGGATGCTCTACCAGGTTCATCCCTAGATAATGCACTCAAAGGGCACTAAGCATAGAATGTGAAAGCTGAGTTTCCTTGAGAGCTGCTTGGAAGCCTGATGGTGTGTGAAGTTAGTGAGCCAAATGGAGTTGTTCTCCCACAAGAACCACTCGGCTGATCCTTCTTCAATATGCCCTTCACCAACATGCAGTGTTTCCTTGATTGAATTAGCTCTCACCCTCCCACCATGGTGGATTCCTATACCTTGTTGCATAACCACAGTTCAAGTTCAGTTGAGATTCCCCCATTGCAAGCATATACCAAACATAGAGTCCAGCATCTTATTGTCTAGTCAAGTTCAACGGCTTCTTAGGTATACCCTCTCTGGTCTGAAGACAGAGCCAGCAGAGTATCATCCCGATCAATTAAAAGCTCCAACATACCATCAGCAAAAATTTACATCATTATGGAATTAACTGACATAGTAATGAGTAACCAATATGGTAAAAGTAAATGCGATTTCTTATCCACCTTCTGTGACCACCTCATTGACATTTCAATTTTGGTTTATACACAAAATATAACATTCATAACATAACTTGTTATACATAACATCATATCAAATTAAGGCAAACATGTGGTATTTAACCTTTTGGGATTGGCTCATTTCCCTTAGCATTATGGTTTTGGGAGGGGTGGGGAGAATCCCAGGAGCTATGTAACTGTGTCACATAATACAATGTAATTAATGAATTTAAAATAAAATTAAAAAAAAAAAACCAAAAAAAGCAAAAAAAAAAAAAAAAGAATTAGCTCTCACACCAATATTTGCGTCTAGACCCTTCGCATTGAGGGCTATCTGAAAACGTCTGTGGCGCTGAAGTTGCCTGTGAATGTGGATTTGGTGGCATGTGAAACCCGCATGTGGAGCATTCGTTTGTGTGGGATGCTCTACCAGGTTCATTCCTAGATAATGCACTCAAAGGGCACTAAGCATAGAGTGTGAAAACTGAGTTTCCTTGAGAGCTGCTTGGAAGCCTGATGGTGTGTGAAGTTAGTGAGCCAAATGGAGTTGTTCTCCCACAAGAACCACTCGGCTGATCCTTCTTCAATATGCCCTTCACCAACATGCAGTGTTTCCTTGATTGAATTAGCTCTCACGCCAATATTTGCGTCTAGAGCCTTTGCATTGAGGGCTATCTGAAAACGGCTGTGGCGCTGAAGTTGCCTGAGAATGTGGAGTTGGTGGCATGTGAAACCCGCATGTGGAGCATTCGCTTGTGTGGGATGCTCTACCAGGTTCATTCCTAGATAATGCACTCAAAGGGCACTAAGCATAGAGTGTGAAAACTGAGTTTCCTTGAGAGCTGCTTGGAAGCCTGATGGTGTGTGAAGTTAGTGAGCCAAGTGGAGTTGTTCTCCCACAAGAACCACTCGGCTGATCCTTCTTCAATATGCCCTTCACCAACATGCAGTGTTTCCTTGATTGAATTAGCTCTCACACAAATATTTGCATGTAGAGCCTTTGCATTGAGGGCTATCTGAAAACGGCTGTGGCTCTGAAGTTGCCTGAGAATGTGGAGTTGGTGGCATGTGAAACCCGCATGTGGAGCATTCGTTTGTGTGGGATGCTCTACCAGGTTCATCCCTAGATAATGCACTCAAAGGGCACTAAGCATAGAGTGTGAAAACTGAGTTTCCTTGAGAGCTGCTTGGAAGCCTGATGGTGTGTGAAGTTAGTGAGCCAAATGGAGTTGTTCTCCCACAAGAACCACTCGGCTGATCCTTCTTCAATATGCCCTCCACCAACATGCAGTGTTTCCTTGATTGAATTAGCTCTCACACCAATATTTGCGTCTAGAGCCTTCGCATTGAGGGCTATCTGAAAACGGCTGTGGCGCTGAAGTTGCCTGTGAATGTGGAGTTGGTGGCATGTGAAACCCGCATGTGGAGCATACGTTTGTGTGGGATGCTCTACCAGGTTCATTCCTAGATAATGCACTCAAAGGGCACTAAGCATAGAGTGTGAAAACTGAGTTTCCTTGAGAGCTGCTTGGAAGCCTGATGGTTTGTGAAGTTAGTGAGCCAAATGGAGTTGTTCTCCCACAAGAACTACTCGGCTGATCCTTCTTCAATATGCCCTTCACCAACATGCAGTGTTTCCTTGATTGAATTAGCTCTCACCCTCCCACCATGTTGGATTCCTCCACCTTGTTGCATAAACACAGTTCAAGTTCAGTTGAGATTCCCCCATTGCAAGCATATACCAAACATAGAGTCCAGCATCTTATTGTCTAGTCAAGTTCAACGGCTTCTTAGGTATACCCTCTCTGGTCTGAAGACAGAGCCAGCAGAGTATCATCCCGATCAATTAAAAGCTCCAACATACCATCAGCAAAAATTTACATCATTATGGAATTAACTGACATAGTAATGAGTAACCAATATAGTAAAAGTAAATGCGATTTCTTATCCACCTTCTGTGACCACCTCATTGACATTTCAATTTTGGTTTATACACAACATATAACATTCATAACATAACTTGTTATACATAACATCATATCAAATTAAGGCAAACATGTGGTATTTAACCTTTTGGGATTGGCTCATTTCCCTTAGCATTATGGTTTCGGGAGGGGTGGGGAGAATCCCAGTAGCTATGTAACTGTGTCACATAATACAATGTAATTAATGAATTTAAAATAAAATTAAAAAAAAAAACAAAAAAAGCAAAAAAAAAAAAAAAGAATTAGCTCTCACACCAATATTTGCGTCTAGACCCTTCACATTGAGGGCTATCTGAAAACGTCTGTGGCGCTGAAGTTGCCTGTGAATGTGGAGTTGGTGGCATGTGAAACCCGCATGTGGAGCATTCGTTTGTGTGGGATGCTCTACCAGGTTCATTCCTAGATAATGCACTCAAAGGGCACTAAGCATAGAGTGTGAAAACTGAGTTTCCTTGAGAGCTGCTTGGAAGCCTGATGGTGTGTGAAGTTAGTGAGCCAAATGGAGTTGTTCTCCCACAAGAACCACTCGGCTGATCCTTCTTCAATATGCCCTTCACCAACATGCAGTGTTTCCTTGATTGAATTAGCTCTCACACCAATATTTGCGTCTAGAGCCTTTGCATTGAGGGCTATCTGAAAACGGCTGTGGCGCTGAAGTTGCCTGTGAATGTGGAGTTGGTGGCATGTGAAACCCGCATGTGGAGCATTCGTTTGTGTGGGATGCTCTACCAGGTTCATTCCAAGATAATGCACTCAAAGGGCACTAAACATAGAGTGTGAAAACTGAGTTTCCTTGAGAGCTGCTTGGAAGCCTGATGGTGTGTGAAGTTAGTGAGCCAAATAGAGTTGTTCTCCCACAAGAACCACTCGGCTGATCCTTCTTCAATATGCCCTTCACCAACATGCAGTGTTTCCTTGATTGAATTAGCTCTCACACCAATATTTGCGTCTAGACCCTTCGCATTGAGGGCTATCTGAAATCGGCTGTGGGGCTGAAGTTGCCTGAGAATGTGGAGTTGGTGGCATGTGAAACCCGCATGTGGAGCATTCGTTTGTGTGGGATGCTCTACCAGGTTCATTCCTAGATAATGCACTCAAAGGGCACTAAACATAGAGTGTGAAAACTGAGTTTCCTTGAGAGCTGCTTGGAAGCCTGATGGTGTGTGAAGTTAGTGAGCCAAATGGAGTTGTTCTCCCACAAGAACCACTCGGCTGATCCTTCTTCAATATGCCCTTCACCAACATGCAGTGTTTCCTTGATTGAATTAGCTCTCACGCCAATATTTGCGTCTAGAGCCTTTGCATTGAGGGCTATCTGAAAACGGCTGTGGCGCTGAAGTTGCCTGAGAATGTGGAGTTGGTGGCATGTGAAACCCGCATGTGGAGCATTCGCTTGTGTGGGATGCTCTACCAGGTTCATTCCTAGATAATGCACTCAAAGGGCACTAAGCATAGAGTGTGAAAACTGAGTTTCCTTGAGAGCTGCTTGGAAGCCTGATGGTGTGTGAAGTTAGTGAGCCAAATGGAGTTGTTCTCCCACAAGAACCACTCGGCTGATCCTTCTTCAATATGCCCTTCACCAACATGCAGTGTTTCCTTGATTGAATTAGCTCTCACACCAATATTTGCGTCTAGAGCCTTTGCATTGAGGGCTATCTGAAAACGGCTGTGGCGCTGAAGTTGCCTGTGAATGTGGAGTTGGTGGCATGTGAAACCCGCATGTGGAGCATTCGTTTGTGTGGGATGCTCTACCAGGTTCATTCCTAGATAATGCACTCAAAGGGCACTAAGCATAGAGTGTGAAAACTGAGTTTCCTTGAGAGCTGCTTGGAAGCCTGATGGTTTGTGAAGTTAGTGAGCCAAATGGAGTTGTTCTCCCACAAGAACCACTCGGCTGATCCTTCTTCAATATGCCTTCCACCAACATGTAGTGTTTCCTTGATTGAATTAGCTCTCACACCAATATTTGCGTCTAGACCCTTCGCATTGAGGGCTATCTGAAAACGGCTGTGGCGCTGAAGTTGCCTGTGAATGTGGAGTTGGTGGCATGTGAAACCCGCATGTGGAGCATTCGTTTGTGTGGGATGCTCTACCAGGTTCATTCCTAGATAATGCACTCAAAGGGCACTAAGCATAGAGTGTGAAAACTGAGTTTCCTTGAGAGCTGCTTGGAAGCCTGATGGTGTGTGAAGTTAGTGAGCCAAATGGAGTTGTTCTCCCACAAGAACCACTCGGCTGATCCTTCTTCAATATGCCCTTCACCAACATGCAGTGTTTCCTTGATTGAATTAGCTCTCACACCAATATTTGCGTCTAGAGCCTTTGCATTGAGGGCTATCTGAAAACGGCTGTGGCGCTGAAGTTGCCTGTGAATGTGGAGTTGGTGGCATGTGAAACCCGCATGTGGAGCATTCGTTTGTGTGGGATGCTCTACCAGGTTCATTCCTAGATAATGCACTCAAAGGGCACTAAGCATAGAGTGTGAAAACTGAGTTTCCTTGAGAGCTGCTTGGAAGCCTGATGGTGTGTGAAGTTAGTGAGCCAAATGGAGTTGTTCTCCCACAAGAACCACTCGGCTGATCCTTCTTCAATATGCCCTTCACCAACATGCAGTGTTTCCTTGATTGAATTAGCTCTCACACCAATATTTGCGTCTAGAGCCTTTGCATTGAGGGCTATCTGAAAACGGCTGTGGCGCTGAAGTTGCCTGTGAATGTGGAGTTGGTGGCATGTGAAACCCGCATGTGGAGCATTCGTTTGTGTGGGATGCTCTACCAGGTTCATTCCTAGATAATGCACTCAAAGGGCACTAAGCATAGAGTGTGAAAACTGAGTTTCCTTGAGAGCTGCTTGGAAGCCTGATGGTGTGTGAAGTTAGTGAGCCAAATGGAGTTGTTCTCCCACAAGAACCACTCGGCTGATCCTTTTTCAATATGCGCTTCACCAACATGCAGTGTTTCCTTGATTGAATTAGCTCTCACACCAATATTTGCGTCTAGACCCTTAGCATTGAGGGCTATCTGAAAACGTCTGTGGCGCTTAAGTTGCCTGAGAATGTGGAGTTGGTGGCATGTGAAACCCGCATGTGGAGCATTCGTTTGTGTGGGATGCTCTACCAGGTTCATTCCTAGATAATGCACTCAAAGGGCACTAAGCATATAGTGTGAAAACTGAGTTTCCTTGAGAGCTGCTTGGAAGCCTGATGGTGTGTGAAGTTAGTGAGCCAAATGGAGTTGTTCTCCCACAAGAACCACTCGGCTGATCCTTCTTCAATATGCCCTTCACCAACATGCAGTGTTTCCTTGATTGAATTAGCTCTCACACCAATATTTGCGTCTAGAGCCTTCGCATTGAGGGCTATCTGAAAACGGCTGTGGCGCTGAAGTTGCCTGTGAATGTGGAGTTGGTGGCATGTGAAACCCGCATGTGGAGCATTCGTTTGTGTGGGATGCTCTACCAGGTTCATTCCTAGATAATGCGCTCAAAGGGCACTAAACATAGAGTGTGAAAACTGAGTTTCCTTGAGAGCTGCTTGGAAGCCTGATGGTGTGTGAAGTTAGTGAGCCAAATGGAGTTGTTCTCCCACAAGAACCACTCGGCTGATCATTCTTCAATATGCCCTCCACCAACATGCAGTGTTTCCTTGATTGAATTAGCTCTCACACCAATATTTGCGTCTAGACCCTTCGCATTGAGGGCTATCTGAAAACGGCTGTGGCGCTGAAGTTGCCTGAGAATGTGGAGTTGGTGGCATGTGAAACCCGCATGTGGAGCATTCGTTTGTGTGGGATGCTCTACCAGGTTCATTCCTAGATAATGCACTCAAAGGGCACTAAGCATAGAGTGTGAAAGCTGAGTTTCCTTGAGAGCTGCTTGGAAGCCTGATGGTGTGTGAAGTTAGTGAGCCAAATGGAGTTGTTCTCCCACAAGAACCACTCGGCTGATCCTTCTTCAATATGCCCTTCACCAACAAGCAGTGTTTCCTTGATTGAATTAGCTCTCACCCTCCCACCATGTTGGATTCCTCCACCTTGTTGCATAACCACAGTTCAAGTTCAGTTGAGATTCCCCCATTGCAAGCATATACCAAACATAGAGTCCAGCATCTTATTGTCTAGTCAAGTTCAACGGCTTCTTAGGTATACCCTCTCTGGTCTGAAGACAGAGCCAGCAGAGTATCATCCCGATCAATTAAAAGCTCCAACATACCATCAGCAAAAATTTACATCATTATGGAATTAACTGACATAGTAATGAGTAACCAATATGGTAAAAGTAAATGCGATTTCTTATCCACCTTCTGTGACCACCTCATTGACATTTCAATTTTGGTTTATACACAACATATAACATTCATAACATAACTTGTTATACATAACATCATATCAAATTAAGGCAAACATGTGGTATTTAACCTTTTGGGATTGGCTCATTTCCCTTAGCATTATGGTTTTGGGAGGGGTGGGGAGAATCCCAGTAGCTATGTAACTGTGTCACATAATACAATGTAATTAATGAATTTAAAATAAAATTAAAAAAAAAAAAAACAAAAAAAGCAAAAAAAAAAAAAAAGAATTAGCTCTCACACCAATATTTGCGTCTAGACCCTTCGCATTGAGGGCTATCTGAAAACGTCTGTGGCGCTGAAGTTGCCTGTGAATGTGGAGTTGGTGGCATGTGAAACCCGCATGTGGAGCATTCGTTTGTGTGGGATGCTCTACCAGGTTCATTCCTAGATAATGCACTCAAAGGGCACTAAGCATAGAGTGTGAAAACTGAGTTTCCTTGAGAGCTGCTTGGAAGCCTGATGGTGTGTGAAGTTAGTGAGCCAAATGGAGTTGTTCTCCCACAAGAACCACTCGGCTGATCCTTCTTCAATATGCCCTTCACCAACATGCAGTGTTTCCTTGATTGAATTAGCTCTCACGCCAATATTTGCGTCTAGAGCCTTTGCATTGAGGGCTATCTGAAAACGGCTGTGGCGCTGAAGTTGCCTGAGAATGTGGAGTTGGTGGCATGTGAAACCCGCATGTGGAGCATTCGTTTGTGTGGGATGCTCTACCAGGTTCATTCCTAGATAATGCGCTCAAAGGGCACTAAACATAGAGTGTGAAAACTGAGTTTCCTTGAGAGCTGCTTGGAAGCCTGATGGTGTGTGAAGTTAGTGAGCCAAATGGAGTTGTTCTCCCACAAGAACCACTCGGCTGATCATTCTTCAATATGCCCTCCACCAACATGCAGTGTTTCCTTGATTGAATTAGCTCTCACACCAATATTTGCGTCTAGACCCTTCGCATTGAGGGCTATCTGAAAACGGCTGTGGCGCTGAAGTTGCCTGAGAATGTGGAGTTGGTGGCATGTGAAACCCGCATGTGGAGCATTCGTTTGTGTGGGATGCTCTACCAGGTTCATTCCTAGATAATGCACTCAAAGGGCACTAAGCATAGAGTGTGAAAGCTGAGTTTCCTTGAGAGCTGCTTGGAAGCCTGATGGTGTGTGAAGTTAGTGAGCCAAATGGAGTTGTTCTCCCACAAGAACCACTCGGCTGATCCTTCTTCAATATGCCCTTCACCAACAAGCAGTGTTTCCTTGATTGAATTAGCTCTCACCCTCCCACCATGTTGGATTCCTCCACCTTGTTGCATAACCACAGTTCAAGTTCAGTTGAGATTCCCCCATTGCAAGCATATACCAAACATAGAGTCCAGCATCTTATTGTCTAGTCAAGTTCAACGGCTTCTTAGGTATACCCTCTCTGGTCTGAAGACAGAGCCAGCAGAGTATCATCCCGATCAATTAAAAGCTCCAACATACCATCAGCAAAAATTTACATCATTATGGAATTAACTGACATAGTAATGAGTAACCAATATGGTAAAAGTAAATGCGATTTCTTATCCACCTTCTGTGACCACCTCATTGACATTTCAATTTTGGTTTATACACAACATATAACATTCATAACATAACTTGTTATACATAACATCATATCAAATTAAGGCAAACATGTGGTATTTAACCTTTTGGGATTGGCTCATTTCCCTTAGCATTATGGTTTTGGGAGGGGTGGGGAGAATCCCAGTAGCTATGTAACTGTGTCACATAATACAATGTAATTAATGAATTTAAAATAAAATTAAAAAAAAAAAAAACCAAAAAAAGCAAAAAAAAAAAAAAAGAATTAGCTCTCACACCAATATTTGCGTCTAGACCCTTCGCATTGAGGGCTATCTGAAAACGTCTGTGGCGCTGAAGTTGCCTGTGAATGTGGAGTTGGTGGCATGTGAAACCCGCATGTGGAGCATTCGTTTGTGTGGGATGCTCTACCAGGTTCATTCCTAGATAATGCACTCAAAGGGCACTAAGCATAGAGTGTGAAAACTGAGTTTCCTTGAGAGCTGCTTGGAAGCCTGATGGTGTGTGAAGTTAGTGAGCCAAATGGAGTTGTTCTCCCACAAGAACCACTCGGCTGATCCTTCTTCAATATGCCCTTCACCAACATGCAGTGTTTCCTTGATTGAATTAGCTCTCACGCCAATATTTGCGTCTAGAGCCTTTGCATTGAGGGCTATCTGAAAACGGCTGTGGCGCTGAAGTTGCCTGAGAATGTGGAGTTGGTGGCATGTGAAACCCGCATGTGGAGCATTCGCTTGTGTGGGATGCTCTACCAGGTTCATTCCTAGATAATGCACTCAAAGGGCACTAAGCATAGAGTGTGAAAACTGAGTTTCCTTGAGAGCTGCTTGGAAGCCTGATGGTGTGTGAAGTTAGTGAGCCAAATGGAGTTGTTCTCCCACAAGAACCACTCGGCTGATCCTTCTTCAATATGCCCTTCACAAACATGCAGTGTTTCCTTGATTGAATTAGCTCTCACACCAATATTTGCGTCTAGAGCCTTTGCATTGAGGGCTATCTGAAAACGGCTGTGGCTCTGAAGTTGCCTGTGAATGTGGAGTTGGTGGCATGTGAAACCCGCATGTGGAGCATTCGTTTGTGTGGGATGCTCTACCAGGTTCATTCCTAGATAATGCACTCAAAGGGCACTAAGCATAGAGTGTGAAAACTGAGTTTCCTTGAGAGCTGCTTGGAAGCCTGATGGTTTGTGAAGTTAGTGAGCCAAATGGAGTTGTTCTCCCACAAGAACCACTCGGCTGATCCTTCTTCAATATGCCCTTCACCAACATGCAGTGTTTCCTTGATTGAATTAGCTCTCACCCTTTCACCATGGTGGATTCCTCCACCTTGTTGCATAACCACAGTTCAAGTTCAGTTGAGATTCCCCCATTGCAAGCATATACCAAACATAGAGTCCAGCATCTTATTGTCTAGTCAAGTTCAACGGCTTCTTAGGTATACCCTCTCTGGTCTGAAGACAGAGCCAGCAGAGTATCATCCCGATCAATTAAAAGCTCCAACATACCATCAGCAAAAATTTACATCATTATGGAATTAACTGACATAGTAATGAGTAACCAATATGGTAAAAGTAAATGCGATTTCTTATCCACCTTCTGTGACCACCTCATTGACATTTCAATTTTGGTTTATACACAACATATAACATTCATAACATAACTTGTTATACATAACATCATATCAAATTAAGGCAAACATGTGGTATTTAACCTTTTGGGATTGGCTCATTTCCCTTAGCATTATGGTTTCGGGAGGGGTGGGGAGAATCCCAGTAGCTATGTAACTGTGTCACATAATACAATGTAATTAATGAATTTAAAATAAAATTAAAAAAAAAAAAACAAAAAAAAGCAAAAAAAAAAAAAAAAAGAATTAGCTCTCACACCAATATTTGCGTCTAGAGCCTTTGCATTGAGGGCTATCTGAAAACGGCTGTGGCGCTGAAGTTGCCTGTGAATGTGGAGTTGGTGGCATGTGAAACCCGCATGTGGAGCATTCGTTTGTGTGGGATGCTCTACCAGGTTCATTCCTAGATAATGCACTCAAAGGGCACTAAGCATAGAGTGTGAAAACTGAGTTTCCTTGAGAGCTGCTTGGAAGCCTGATGGTGTGTGAAGTTAGTGAGCCAAATGGAGTTGTTCTCCCACAAGAACCACTCGGCTGATCCTTCTTCAATATGCCCTTCACCAACATGCAGTGTTTCCTTGATTGAATTAGCTCTCACGCCAATATTTGCGTCTAGAGCCTTTGCATTGAGGGCTATCTGAAAACGGCTGTGGCGCTGAAGTTGCCTGAGAATGTGGAGTTGGTGGCATGTGAAACCCGCATGTGGAGCATTCGTTTGTGTGGGATGCTCTACCAGGTTCATTCCTAGATAATGCACTCAAAGGGCACTAAGCATAGAGTGTGAAAACTGAGTTTCCTTGAGAGCTGCTTGGAAGCCTGATGGTGTGTGAAGTTAGTGAGCCAAATGGAGTTGTTCTCCCACAAGAACCACTCGGCTGATCCTTCTTCAATATGCCCTTCACCAACATGCAGTGTTTCCTTGATTGAATTAGCTCTCACACCAATATTTGCGTCTAGAGCCTTTGCATTGAGGGCTATCTGAAAACGGCTGTGGCGCTGAAGTTGCCTGTGAATGTGGAGTTGGTGGCATGTGAAACCCGCATGTGGAGCATTCGTTTGTGTGGGATGCTTTACCAGGTTCATTCCAAGATAATGCACTCAAAGGGCACTAAACATAGAGTGTGAAAACTGAGTTTCCTTGAGAGCTGCTTGGAAGCCTGATGGTGTGTGAAGTTAGTGAGCCAAATGGAGTTGTTCTCCCACAAGAACCACTCGGCTGATCCTTCTTCAATATGCCCTTCACCAACATGCAGTGTTTCCTTGATTGAATTAGCTCTCACACCAATATTTGCGTCTAGAGCTTTTGCATTGAGGGCTATCTGAAAACGGCTGTGGCGCTGAAGTTGCCTGAGAATGTGGAGTTGGTGGCATGTGAAACCCGCATGTGGAGCATTCGTTTGTGTGGGATGCTCTACCAGGTTCATTCCTAGATAATGCACTCAAAGGGCACTAAGCATAGAGTGTGAAAGCTGAGTTTCCTTGAGAGCTGCTTGGAAGCCTGATGGTGTGTGAAGTTAGTGAGCCAAATGGAGTTGTTCTCCCACAAGAACCACTCGGCTGATCCTTCTTCAATATGGCCTTCGCCAACATGCAGTGTTTCCTTGATTGAATTAGCTCTCACACCAATATTTGCGTCTAGACCCTTTGCATTGAGGGCTATCTGAAAACGGCTGTGGCGCTGAAGTTGCCTGAGAATGTGGAGTTGGTGGCATGTGAAACCCGCATGTGGAGCATTCGTTTGTGTGGGATGCTCTACCAGGTTCATTCCTAGATAATGCACTCAAAGGGCACTAAGCATAGAGTGTGAAAACTGAGTTTCCTTGAGAGCTGCTTGGAAGCCTGATGGTGTGTGAAGTTAGTGAGCCAAATGGAGTTGTTCTCCCACAAGAACCACTCGGCTGATCCTTCTTCAATATGCCCTTCACCAACATGCAGTGTTTCCTTGATTGAATTAGCTCTCACACCAATATTTGCGTCTAGAGCCTTTGCATTGAGGGCTATCTGAAAACGGCTGTGGCCTGAAGTTGCCTGAGAATGTGGAGTTGGTGGCATGTGAAACCCGCATGTGGAGCATTCGTTTGTGTGGGATGCTCTACCAGGTTCATCCCTAGATAATGCACTCAAAGGGCACTAAGCATAGAGTGTGAAAACTGAGTTTCCTTGAGAGCTGCTTGGAAGCCTGATGGTGTGTGAAGTTAGTGAGCCAAATGGAGTTGTTCTCCCACAAGAACCACTCGGCTGATCCTTCTTCAATATGCCCTCCACCAACATGCAGTGTTTCCTTGATTGAATTAGCTCTCACACCAATATTTGCGTCTAGAGCCTTTGCATTGAGGGCTATCTGAAAACGGCTGTGGCGCTGAAGTTGCCTGTGAATGTGGAGTTGGTGGCATGTGAAACCCGCATGTGGAGCATTCGTTTGTGTGGGATGCTCTACCAGGTTCATTCCTAGATAATGCACTCAAAGGGCACTAAGCATATAGTGTGAAAACTGAGTTTCCTTGAGAGCTGCTTGGAAGCCTGATGGTGTGTGAAGTTAGTGAGCCAAATGGAGTTGTTCTCCCACAAGAACCACTCGGCTGATCCTTCTTCAATATGCCCTTCACCAACATGCAGTGTTTCCTTGATTGAATTAGCTCTCACACCAATATTTGCGTCTAGAGCCTTCGCATTGAGGGCTATCTGAAAACGGCTGTGGCGCTGAAGTTGCCTGTGAATGTGGAGTTGGTGGCATGTGAAACCCGCATGTGGAGCATTCGTTTGTGTGGGATGCTCTACCAGGTTCATTCCTAGATAATGCGCTCAAAGGGCACTAAACATAGAGTGTGAAAACTGAGTTTCCTTGAGAGCTGCTTGGAAGCCTGATGGTGTGTGAAGTTAGTGAGCCAAATGGAGTTGTTCTCCCACAAGAACCACTCGGCTGATCATTCTTCAATACGCCCTCCACCAACATGCAGTGTTTCCTTGATTGAATTAGCTCTCACACCAATATTTGCGTCTAGACCCTTCGCATTGAGGGCTATCTGAAAACGGCTGTGGCGCTGAAGTTGCCTGAGAATGTGGAGTTGGTGGCATGTGAAACCCGCATGTGGAGCATTCGTTTGTGTGGGATGCTCTACCAGGTTCATTCCTAGATAATGCACTCAAAGGGCACTAAGCATAGAGTGTGAAAGCTGAGTTTCCTTGAGAGCTGCTTGGAAGCCTGATGGTGTGTGAAGTTAGTGAGCCAAATGGAGTTGTTCTCCCACAAGAACCACTCGGCTGATCCTTCTTCAATATGCCCTTCACCAACAAGCAGTGTTTCCTTGATTGAATTAGCTCTCACCCTCCCACCATGGTGGATTCCTCCACCTTGTTGCATAACCACAGTTCAAGTTCAGTTGAGATTCCCCCATTGCAAGCATATACCAAACATAGAGTCCAGCATCTTATTGTCTAGTCAAGTTCAACGGCTTCTTAGGTATACCCTCTCTGGTCTGAAGACAGAGCCAGCAGAGTATCATCCCGATCAATTAAAAGCTCCAACATACCATCAGCAAAAATTTACATCATTATGGAATTAACTGACATAGTAATGAGTAACCAATATGGTAAAAGTAAATGCGATTTCTTATCCACCTTCTGTGACCACCTCATTGACATTTCAATTTTGGTTAATACACAACATATAACATTCATAACATAACTTGTTATACATAACATCATATCAAATTAAGGCAAACATGTGGTATTTAACCTTTTGGGATTGGCTCATTTCCCTTAGCATTATGGTTTTGGGAGGGGTGGGGAGAATCCCAGTAGCTATGTAACTGTGTCACATAATACAATGTAATTAATGAATTTAAAATAAAATTAAAAAAAAAAAAAACCAAAAAAAGCAAAAAAAAAAAAAAAAAAAAAGAATTAGCTCTCACACCAATATTTGCGTCTAGAGCCTTCGCATTGAGGGCTATCTGAAAACGTCTGTGGCGCTGAAGTTGCCTGTGAATGTTGAGTTGGTGGCATGTGAAACCCGCATGTGGAGCATTCGTTTGTGTGGGATGCTCTACCAGGTTCATTCCTAGATAATGCACTCAAAGGGCACTAAGCATAGAGTGTGAAAACTGAGTTTCCTTGAGAGCTGCTTGGAAGCCTGATGGTGTGTGAAGTTAGTGAGACAAATGGAGTTGTTCTCCCACAAGAACCACTCGGCTGATCCTTCTTCAATATGCCCTTCACCAACATGCAGTGTTTCCTTGATTGAATTAGCTCTCACGCCAATATTTGCGTCTAGAGCCTTTGCATTGAGGGCTATCTGAAAACGGCTGTGGCGCTGAAGTTGCCTGAGAATGTGGAGTTGGTGGCATGTGAAACCCGCATGTGGAGCATTCGCTTGTGTGGGATGCTCTACCAGGTTCATTCCTAGATAATGCACTCAAAGGGCACTAAGCATAGAGTGTGAAAACTGAGTTTCCTTGAGAGCTGCTTGGAAGCCTGATGGTGTGTGAAGTTAGTGAGCCAAATGGAGTTGTTCTCCCACAAGAACCACTCGGCTGATCCTTCTTCAATATGCCCTTCACAAACATGCAGTGTTTCCTTGATTGAATTAGCTCTCACACCAATATTTGCGTCTAGAGCCTTTGCATTGAGGGCTATCTGAAAACGGCTGTGGCTCTGAAGTTGCCTGTGAATGTGGAGTTGGTGGCATGTGAAACCCGCATGTGGAGCATTCGTTTGTGTGGGATGCTCTACCAGGTTCATTCCTAGATAATGCACTCAAAGGGCACTAAGCATAGAGTGTGAAAACTGAGTTTCCTTGAGAGCTGCTTGGAAGCCTGATGGTTTGTGAAGTTAGTGAGCCAAATGGAGTTGTTCTCCCACAAGAACCACTCGGCTGATCCTTCTTCAATATGCCCTTCACCAACATGCAGTGTTTCCTTGATTGAATTAGCTCTCACCCTCCCACCATGGTGGATTCCTCCACCTTGTTGCATAACCACAGTTCAAGTTCAGTTGAGATTCCCCCATTGCAAGCATATACCAAACATAGAGTCCAGCATCTTATTGTCTAGTCAAGTTCAACGGCTTCTTAGGTATACCCTCTCTGGTCTGAAGACAGAGCCAGCAGAGTATCATCCCGATCAATTAAAAGCTCCAACATACCATCAGCAAAAATTTACATCATTATGGAATTAACTGACATAGTAATGAGTAACCAATATGGTAAAAGTAAATGCGATTTCTTATCCACCTTCTGTGACCACCTCATTGACATTTCAATTTTGGTTTATACACAACATATAACATTCATAACATAACTTGTTATACATAACATCATATCAAATTAAGGCAAACATGTGGTATTTAACCTTTTGGGATTGGCTCATTTCCCTTAGCATTATGGTTTCGGGAGGGGTGGGGAGAATCCCAGTAGCTATGTAACTGTGTCACATAATACAATGTAATTAATGAATTTAAAATAAAATTAAAAAAAAAAAACAAAAAAAAGCAAAAAAAAAAAAAAAAGAATTAGCTCTCACACCAATATTTGCGTCTAGAGCCTTTGCATTGAGGGCTATCTGAAAACGGCTGTGGCGCTGAAGTTGCCTATGAATGTGGAGTTGGTGGCATGTGAAACCCGCATGTGGAGCATTCGTTTGTGTGGGATGCTCTACCAGGTTCATTCCTAGATAATGCACTCAAAGGGCACTAAGCATAGAGTGTGAAAACTGAGTTTCCTTGAGAGCTGCTTGGAAGCCTGATGGTGTGTGAAGTTAGTGAGCCAAATGGAGTTGTTCTCCCACAAGAACCACTCGGCTGATCCTTCTTCAATATGCCCTTCACCAACATGCAGTGTTTCCTTGATTGAATTAGCTCTCACGCCAATATTTGCGTCTAGAGCCTTTGCATTGAGGGCTATCTGAAAACGGCTGTGGCGCTGAAGTTGCCTGAGAATGTGGAGTTGGTGGCATGTGAAACCCGCATGTGGAGCATTCGTTTGTGTGGGATGCTCTACCAGGTTCATTCCTAGATAATGCACTCAAAGGGCACTAAGCATAGAGTGTGAAAACTGAGTTTCCTTGAGAGCTGCTTGGAAGCCTGATGGTGTGTGAAGTTAGTGAGCCAAATGGAGTTGTTCTCCCACAAGAACCACTCGGCTGATCCTTCTTCAATATGGCCTTCGCCAACATGCAGTGTTTCCTTGATTGAATTAGCTCTCACACCAATATTTGCGTCTAGACCCTTTGCATTGAGGGCTATCTGAAAACGGCTGTGGCGCTGAAGTTGCCTGAGAATGTGGAGTTGGTGGCATGTGAAACCCGCATGTGGAGCATTCGCTTGTGTGGGATGCTCTACCAGGTTCATTCCTAGATAATGCACTCAAAGGGCACTAAGCATAGAGTGTGAAAACTGAGTTTCCTTGAGAGCTGCTTGGAAGCCTGATGGTGTGTGAAGTTAGTGAGCCAAATGGAGTTGTTCTCCCACAAGAACCACTCGGCTGATCCTTCTTCAATATGCCCTTCACCAACATGCAGTGTTTCCTTGATTGAATTAGCTCTCACACCAATATTTGCGTCTAGAGCCTTTGCATTGAGGGCTATCTGAAAACGACTGTGGCCTGAAGTTGCCTGAGAATGTGGAGTTGGTGGCATGTGAAACCCGCATGTGGAGCATTCGTTTGTGTGGGATGCTCTACCAGGTTCATCCCTAGATAATGCACTCAAAGGGCACTAAGCATAGAGTGTGAAAACTGAGTTTCCTTGAGAGCTGCTTGGAAGCCTGATGGTTTGTGAAGTTAGTGAGCCAAATGGAGTTGTTCTCCCACAAGAACCACTCGGCTGATCCTTCTTCAATATGCCCTTCACCAACATGCAGTGTTTCCTTGATTGAATTAGCTCTCACACAAATATTTGCGTCTAGAGCCTTTGCATTGAGGGCTATCTGAAAACGGCTGTGGCCTGAAGTTGCCTGAGAATGTGGAGTTGGTGGCATGTGAAACCCGCATGTGGAGCATTCGTTTGTGTGGGATGCTCTACCAGGTTCATTCCTAGATAATGCACTCAAAGGGCACTAAGCATAGAGTGTGAAAACTGAGTTTCCTTGAGAGCTGCTTGGAAGCCTGATGGTGTGTGAAGTTAGTGAGCCAAATGGAGTTGTTCTCCCACAAGAACCACTCGGCTGATCCTTCTTCAATATGCCCTTCACCAACATGCAGTGTTTCCTTGATTGAATTAGCTCTCACACCAATATTTGCGTCTAGAGCCTTTGCATTGAGGGCTATCTGAAAACGGCTGTGGCGCTGAAGTTGCCTGTGAATGTGGAGTTGGTGGCATGTGAAACCCGCATGTGGAGCATTCGTTTGTGTGGGATGCTTTACCAGGTTCATTCCAAGATAATGCACTCAAAGGGCACTAAGCATAGAGTGTGAAAACTGAGTTTCCTTGAGAGCTGCTTGGAAGCCTGATGGTGTGTGAAGTTAGTGAGCCAAATGGAGTTGTTCTCCCACAAGAACCACTCGGCTGATCCTTCTTAAATATGCCCTTCACCAACATGCAGTGTTTCCTTGATTGAATTAGCTCTCACACCAATATTTGCGTCTAGACCCTTCGCATTGAGGGCTATCTGAAAACGGCTGTGGCGCTGAAGTTGCCTGAGAATGTGGAGTTGGTGGCATGTGAAACCCGCATGTGGAGCATTCGTTTGTGTGGGATGCTCTACCAGGTTCATTCCTAGATAATGCACTCAAAGGGCACTAAGCATAGAGTGTGAAAGCTGAGTTTCCTTGAGAGCTGCTTGGAAGCCTGATGGTGTGTGAAGTTAGTGAGCCAAATGGAGTTGTTCTCCCACAAGAACCACTCGGCTGATCCTTCTTCAATATGGCCTTCGCCAACATGCAGTGTTTCCTTGATTGAATTAGCTCTCACACCAATATTTGCGTCTAGACCCTTTGCATTGAGGGCTATCTGAAAACGGCTGTGGCGCTGAAGTTGCCTGAGAATGTGGAGTTGGTGGCATGTGAAACCCGCATGTGGAGCATTCGTTTGTGTGGGATGCTCTACCAGGTTCATTCCTAGATAATGCACTCAAAGGGCACTAAGCATAGAGTGTGAAAACTGAGTTTCCTTGAGAGCTGCTTGGAAGCCTGATGGTGTGTGAAGTTAGTGAGCCAAATGGAGTTGTTCTCCCACAAGAACCACTCGGCTGATCCTTCTTCAATATGCCCTTCACCAACATGCAGTGTTTCCTTGATTGAATTAGCTCTCACACCAATATTTGCGTCTAGAGCCTTTGCATTGAGGGCTATCTGAAAACGGCTGTGGCCTGAAGTTGCCTGAGAATGTGGAGTTGGTGGCATGTGAAACCCGCATGTGGAGCATTCGTTTGTGTGGGATGCTCTACCAGGTTCATCCCTAGATAATGCACTCAAAGGGCACTAAGCATAGAGTGTGAAAACTGAGTTTCCTTGAGAGCTGCTTGGAAGCCTGATGGTTTGTGAAGTTAGTGAGCCAAATGGAGTTGTTCTCCCACAAGAACCACTCGGCTGATCCTTCTTCAATATGCCCTTCACCAACATGCAGTGTTTCCTTGATTGAATTAGCTCTCACACCAATATTTGCGTCTAGAGCCTTTGCATTGAGGGCTATCTGAAAACGGCTGTGGCCTGAAGTTGCCTGAGAATGTGGAGTTGGTGGCATGTGAAACCCGCATGTGGAGCATTCGTTTGTGTGGGATGCTCTACCAGGTTCATCCCTAGATAATGCACTCAAAGGGCACTAAGCATAGAGTGTGAAAACTGAGTTTCCTTGAGAGCTGCTTGGAAGCCTGATGGTGTGTGAAGTTAGTGAGCCAAATGGAGTTGTTCTCCCACAAGAACCACTCGGCTGATCCTTCTTCAATATGCCCTCCACCAACATGCAGTGTTTCCTTGATTGAATTAGCTCTCACACCAATATTTGCGTCTAGAGCCTTTGCATTGAGGGCTATCTGAAAACGGCTGTGGCGCTGAAGTTGCCTGTGAATGTGGAGTTGGTGGCATGTGAAACCCGCATGTGGAGCATTCGTTTGTGTGGGATGCTCTACCAGGTTCATTCCTAGATAATGCACTCAAAGGGCACTAAGCATATAGTGTGAAAACTGAGTTTCCTTGAGAGCTGCTTGGAAGCCTGATGGTGTGTGAAGTTAGTGAGCCAAATGGAGTTGTTCTCCCACAAGAACCACTCGGCTGATCCTTCTTCAATATGCCCTTCACCAACATGCAGTGTTTCCTTGATTGAATTAGCTCTCACACCAATATTTGCGTCTAGAGCCTTCGCATTGAGGGCTATCTGAAAACGGCTGTGGCGCTGAAGTTGCCTGTGAATGTGGAGTTGGTGGCATGTGAAACCCGCATGTGGAGCATTCGTTTGTGTGGGATGCTCTACCAGGTTCATTCCTAGATAATGCGCTCAAAGGGCACTAAACATAGAGTGTGAAAACTGAGTTTCCTTGAGAGCTGCTTGGAAGCCTGATGGTGTGTGAAGTTAGTGAGCCAAATGGAGTTGTTCTCCCACAAGAACCACTCGGCTGATCATTCTTCAATACGCCCTCCACCAACATGCAGTGTTTCCTTGATTGAATTAGCTCTCACACCAATATTTGCGTCTAGACCCTTCGCATTGAGGGCTATCTGAAAACGGCTGTGGCGCTGAAGTTGCCTGAGAATGTGGAGTTGGTGGCATGTGAAACCCGCATGTGGAGCATTCGTTTGTGTGGGATGCTCTACCAGGTTCATTCCTAGATAATGCACTCAAAGGGCACTAAGCATAGAGTGTGAAAGCTGAGTTTCCTTGAGAGCTGCTTGGAAGCCTGATGGTGTGTGAAGTTAGTGAGCCAAATGGAGTTGTTCTCCCACAAGAACCACTCGGCTGATCCTTCTTCAATATGCCCTTCACCAACAAGCAGTGTTTCCTTGATTGAATTAGCTCTCACCCTCCCACCATGGTGGATTCCTCCACCTTGTTGCATAACCACAGTTCAAGTTCAGTTGAGATTCCCCCATTGCAAGCATATACCAAACATAGAGTCCAGCATCTTATTGTCTAGTCAAGTTCAACGGCTTCTTAGGTATACCCTCTCTGGTCTGAAGACAGAGCCAGCAGAGTATCATCCCGATCAATTAAAAGCTCCAACATACCATCAGCAAAAATTTACATCATTATGGAATTAACTGACATAGTAATGAGTAACCAATATGGTAAAAGTAAATGCGATTTCTTATCCACCTTCTGTGACCACCTCATTGACATTTCAATTTTGGTTAATACACAACATATAACATTCATAACATAACTTGTTATACATAACATCATATCAAATTAAGGCAAACATGTGGTATTTAACCTTTTGGGATTGGCTCATTTCCCTTAGCATTATGGTTTTGGGAGGGGTGGGGAGAATCCCAGTAGCTATGTAACTGTGTCACATAATACAATGTAATTAATGAATTTAAAATAAAATTAAAAAAAAAAAAAAACCAAAAAAAGCAAAAAAAAAAAAAAAAAAAAAAAGAATTAGCTCTCACACCAATATTTGCGTCTAGAGCCTTCGCATTGAGGGCTATCTGAAAACGTCTGTGGCGCTGAAGTTGCCTGTGAATGTTGAGTTGGTGGCATGTGAAACCCGCATGTGGAGCATTCGTTTGTGTGGGATGCTCTACCAGGTTCATTCCTAGATAATGCACTCAAAGGGCACTAAGCATAGAGTGTGAAAACTGAGTTTCCTTGAGAGCTGCTTGGAAGCCTGATGGTGTGTGAAGTTAGTGAGACAAATGGAGTTGTTCTCCCACAAGAACCACTCGGCTGATCCTTCTTCAATATGCCCTTCACCAACATGCAGTGTTTCCTTGATTGAATTAGCTCTCACGCCAATATTTGCGTCTAGAGCCTTTGCATTGAGGGCTATCTGAAAACGGCTGTGGCGCTGAAGTTGCCTGAGAATGTGGAGTTGGTGGCATGTGAAACCCGCATGTGGAGCATTCGCTTGTGTGGGATGCTCTACCAGGTTCATTCCTAGATAATGCACTCAAAGGGCACTAAGCATAGAGTGTGAAAACTGAGTTTCCTTGAGAGCTGCTTGGAAGCCTGATGGTGTGTGAAGTTAGTGAGCCAAATGGAGTTGTTCTCCCACAAGAACCACTCGGCTGATCCTTCTTCAATATGCCCTTCACAAACATGCAGTGTTTCCTTGATTGAATTAGCTCTCACACCAATATTTGCGTCTAGAGCCTTTGCATTGAGGGCTATCTGAAAACGGCTGTGGCTCTGAAGTTGCCTGTGAATGTGGAGTTGGTGGCATGTGAAACCCGCATGTGGAGCATTCGTTTGTGTGGGATGCTCTACCAGGTTCATTCCTAGATAATGCACTCAAAGGGCACTAAGCATAGAGTGTGAAAACTGAGTTTCCTTGAGAGCTGCTTGGAAGCCTGATGGTTTGTGAAGTTAGTGAGCCAAATGGAGTTGTTCTCCCACAAGAACCACTCGGCTGATCCTTCTTCAATATGCCCTTCACCAACATGCAGTGTTTCCTTGATTGAATTAGCTCTCACCCTCCCACCATGTTGGATTCCTCCACCTTGTTGCATAACCACAGTTCAAGTTCAGTTGAGATTCCCCCATTGCAAGCATATACCAAACATAGAGTCCAGCATCTTATTGTCTAGTCAAGTTCAACGGCTTCTTAGGTATACCCTCTCTGGTCTGAAGACAGAGCCAGCAGAGTATCATCCCGATCAATTAAAAGCTCCAACATACCATCAGCAAAAATTTACATCATTATGGAATTAACTGACATAGTAATGAGTAACCAATATGGTAAAAGTAAATGCGATTTCTTATCCACCTTCTGTGACCACCTCATTGACATTTCAATTTTGGTTTATACACAACATATAACATTCATAACATAACTTGTTATACATAACATCATATCAAATTAAGGCAAACATGTGGTATTTAACCTTTTGGGATTGGCTCATTTCCCTTAGCATTATGGTTTCGGGAGGGGTGGGGAGAATCCCAGTAGCTATGTAACTGTGTCACATAATACAATGTAATTAATGAATTTAAAATAAAATTAAAAAAAAAAAAACAAAAAAAAGCAAAAAAAAAAAAAAAAAAAGAATTAGCTCTCACACCAATATTTGCGTCTAGAGCCTTTGCATTGAGGGCTATCTGAAAACGGCTGTGGCGCTGAAGTTGCCTATGAATGTGGAGTTGGTGGCATGTGAAACCCGCATGTGGAGCATTCGTTTGTGTGGGATGCTCTACCAGGTTCATTCCTAGATAATGCACTCAAAGGGCACTAAGCATAGAGTGTGAAAACTGAGTTTCCTTGAGAGCTGCTTGGAAGCCTGATGGTGTGTGAAGTTAGTGAGCCAAATGGAGTTGTTCTCCCACAAGAACCACTCGGCTGATCCTTCTTCAATATGCCCTTCACCAACATGCAGTGTTTCCTTGATTGAATTAGCTCTCACGCCAATATTTGCGTCTAGAGCCTTTGCATTGAGGGCTATCTGAAAACGGCTGTGGCGCTGAAGTTGCCTGAGAATGTGGAGTTGGTGGCATGTGAAACCCGCATGTGGAGCATTCGTTTGTGTGGGATGCTCTACCAGGTTCATTCCTAGATAATGCACTCAAAGGGCACTAAGCATAGAGTGTGAAAACTGAGTTTCCTTGAGAGCTGCTTGGAAGCCTGATGGTGTGTGAAGTTAGTGAGCCAAATGGAGTTGTTCTCCCACAAGAACCACTCGGCTGATCCTTCTTCAATATGGCCTTCGCCAACATGCAGTGTTTCCTTGATTGAATTAGCTCTCACACCAATATTTGCGTCTAGACCCTTTGCATTGAGGGCTATCTGAAAACGGCTGTGGCGCTGAAGTTGCCTGAGAATGTGGAGTTGGTGGCATGTGAAACCCGCATGTGGAGCATTCGCTTGTGTGGGATGCTCTACCAGGTTCATTCCTAGATAATGCACTCAAAGGGCACTAAGCATAGAGTGTGAAAACTGAGTTTCCTTGAGAGCTGCTTGGAAGCCTGATGGTGTGTGAAGTTAGTGAGCCAAATGGAGTTGTTCTCCCACAAGAACCACTCGGCTGATCCTTCTTCAATATGCCCTTCACCAACATGCAGTGTTTCCTTGATTGAATTAGCTCTCACACCAATATTTGCGTCTAGAGCCTTTGCATTGAGGGCTATCTGAAAACGACTGTGGCCTGAAGTTGCCTGAGAATGTGGAGTTGGTGGCATGTGAAACCCGCATGTGGAGCATTCGTTTGTGTGGGATGATCTACCAGGTTCATCCCTAGATAATGCACTCAAAGGGCACTAAGCATAGAGTGTGAAAACTGAGTTTCCTTGAGAGCTGCTTGGAAGCCTGATGGTTTGTGAAGTTAGTGAGCCAAATGGAGTTGTTCTCCCACAAGAACCACTCGGCTGATCCTTCTTCAATATGCCCTTCACCAACATGCAGTGTTTCCTTGATTGAATTAGCTCTCACACAAATATTTGCGTCTAGAGCCTTTGCATTGAGGGCTATCTGAAAACGGCTGTGGCCTGAAGTTGCCTGAGAATGTGGAGTTGGTGGCATGTGAAACCCGCATGTGGAGCATTCGTTTGTGTGGGATGCTCTACCAGGTTCATCCCTAGATAATGCACTCAAAGGGCACTAAGCATAGAGTGTGAAAACTGAGTTTCCTTGAGAGCTGCTTGGAAGCCTGATGGTGTGTGAAGTTAGTGAGCCAAATGGAGTTGTTCTCCCACAAGAACCACTCGGCTGATCCTTCTTCAATATGCCCTCCACCAACATGCAGTGTTTCCTTGATTGAATTAGCTCTCACACCAATATTTGCGTCTAGAGCCTTCGCATTGAGGGCTATCTGAAAACGGCTGTGGCGCTGAAGTTGCCTGTGAATGTGGAGTTGGTGGCATGTGAAACCCGCATGTGGAGCATTCGTTTGTGTGGGATGCTCTACCAGGTTCATTCCTAGATAATGCACTCAAAGGGCACTAAGCATAGAGTGTGAAAACTGAGTTTCCTTGAGAGCTGCTTGGAAGCCTGATGGTGTGTGAAGTTAGTGAGCCAAATGGAGTTGTTCTCCCACAAGAACCACTCGGCTGATCCTTCTTCAATATGCCCTTCACCAACATGCAGTGTTTCCTTGATTGAATTAGCTCTCACCCTCCCACCATGGTGGATTCCTCCACCTTGTTGCATAACCACAGTTCAAGTTCAGTTGAGATTCCCCCATTGCAAGCATATACCAAACATAGAGTCCAGCATCTTATTGTCTAGTCAAGTTCAACGGCTTCTTAGGTATACCCTCTCTGGTCTGAAGACAGAGCCAGCAGAGTATCATCCCGATTAATTAAAAGCTCCAACATACCATCAGCAAAAATTTACATCATTATGGAATTAACTGACATAGTAATGAGTAACCAATATGGTAAAAGTAAATGCGATTTCTTATCCACCTTCTGTGACCACCTCATTGACATTTCAATTTTGGTTTATACACAACATATAACATTCATAACATAACTTGTTATACATAATATCATATCAAATTAAGGCAAACATGTGGTATTTAACCTTTTGGGATTGGCTCATTTCCCTTAGCATTATGGTTTTGGGAGGGGTGGGGAGAATCCCAGTAGCTATGTAACTGTGTCACATAATACAATGTAATTAATGAATTTAAAATAAAATCAAAAAAAAAAAAAAACAAAAAAAAGCAAAAAAAAAAAAAAAGAATTAGCTCTCACACCAATATTTGCGTCTAGACCCTTCGCATTGAGGGCTATCTGAAAACGTCTGTGGCGCTGAAGTTGCCTGTGAATGTGGAGTTGGTGGCATGTGAAACCCGCATGTGGAGCATTCGTTTGTGTGGGATGCTCTACCAGGTTCATTCCTAGATAATGCACTCAAAGGGCACTAAGCATAGAGTGTGAAAACTGAGTTTCCTTGAGAGCTGCTTGGAAGCCTGATGGTGTGTGAAGTTAGTGAGCCAAATGGAGTTGTTCTCCCACAAGAACCACTCGGCTGATCCTTCTTCAATATGCCCTTCACCAACATGCAGTGTTTCTTTGATTGAATTAGCTCTCACACCAATATTTGCGTCTAGAGCCTTTGCATTGAGGGCTATCTGAAAACGGCTGTGGCGCTGAAGTTGCCTGTGAATGTGGAGTTGGTGGCATGTGAAACCCGCATGTGGAGCATTCGTTTGTGTGGGATGCTCTACCAGGTTCATTCCTAGATAATGCACTCAAAGGGCACTAAGCATAGAGTGTGAAAACTGAGTTTCCTTGAGAGCTGCTTGGAAGCCTGATGGTGTGTGAAGTTAGTGAGCCAAATGGAGTTGTTCTCCCACAAGAACCACTCGGCTGATCCTTCTTCAATATGCCCTTCACCAACATGCAGTGTTTCCTTGATTGAATTAGCTCTCACCCTCCCACCATGGTGGATTCCTCCACCTTGTTGCATAACCACAGTTCAAGTTCAGTTGAGATTCCCCCATTGCAAGCATATACCAAACATAGAGTCCAGCATCTTATTGTCTAGTCAAGTTCAACGGCTTCTTAGGTATACCCTCTCTGGTCTGAAGACAGAGCCAGCAGAGTATCATCCCGATCAATTAAAAGCTCCAACATACCATCAGCAAAAATTTACATCATTATGGAATTAACTGACATAGTAATGAGTAACCAATATGGTAAAAGTAAATGCGATTTCTTATCCACCTTCTGTGACCACCTCATTGACATTTCAATTTTGGTTTATACACAACATATAACATTCATAACATAACTTGTTATACATAACATCATATCAAATTAAGGCAAACATGTGGTATTTAACCTTTTGGGATTGGCTCATTTCCCTTAGCATTATGGTTTCGGGAGGGGTGGGGAGAATCCCAGTAGCTATGTAACTGTGTCACATAATACAATGTAATTAATGAATTTAAAATAAAATTAAAAAAAAAAACAAAAAAAAGCAAAAAAAAAAAAAAAAGAATTAGCTCTCACACCAATATTTGCGTCTAGAGCCTTTGCATTGAGGGCTATCTGAAAACGGCTGTGGCGCTGAAGTTGCCTGTGAATGTGGAGTTGGTGGCATGTGAAACCCGCATGTGGAGCATTCGTTTGTGTGGGATGCTCTACCAGGTTCATTCCTAGATAATGCACTCAAAGGGCACTAAGCATAGAGTGTGAAAACTGAGTTTCCTTGAGAGCTGCTTGGAAGCCTGATGGTGTGTGAAGTTAGTGAGCCAAATGGAGTTGTTCTCCCACAAGAACCACTCGGCTGATCCTTCTTCAATATGCCCTTCACCAACATGCAGTGTTTCCTTGATTGAATTAGCTCTCACGCCAATATTTGCGTCTAGAGCCTTTGCATTGAGGGCTATCTGAAAACGGCTGTGGCGCTGAAGTTGCCTGAGAATGTGGAGTTGGTGGCATGTGAAACCCGCATGTGGAGCATTCGTTTGTGTGGGATGCTCTACCAGGTTCATTCCTAGATAATGCACTCAAAGGGCACTAAGCATAGAGTGTGAAAACTGAGTTTCCTTGAGAGCTGCTTGGAAGCCTGATGGTGTGTGAAGTTAGTGAGCCAAATGGAGTTGTTCTCCCACAAGAACCACTCGGCTGATCCTTCTTCAATATGCCCTTCACCAACATGCAGTGTTTCCTTGATTGAATTAGCTCTCACACCAATATTTGCGTCTAGAGCCTTTGCATTGAGGGCTATCTGAAAACGGCTGTGGCGCTGAAGTTGCCTGAGAATGTGGAGTTGGTGGCATGTGAAACCCGCATGTGGAGCATTCGTTTGTGTGGGATGCTCTACCAGGTTCATTCCAAGATAATGCACTCAAAGGGCACTAAACATAGAGTGTGAAAACTGAGTTTCCTTGAGAGCTGCTTGGAAGCCTGATGGTGTGTGAAGTTAGTGAGCCAAATGGAGTTGTTCTCCCACAAGAACCACTCGGCTGATCCTTCTTCAATATGGCCTTCACCAACATGCAGTGTTTCCTTGATTGAATTAGCTCTCACACCAATATTTGCGTCTAGACCCTTCGCATTGAGGGCTATCTGAAAACGGCTGTGGCGCTGAAGTTGCCTGAGAATGTGGAGTTGGTGGCATGTGAAACCCGCATGTGGAGCATTCGTTTGTGTGGGATGCTCTACCAGGTTCATTCCTAGATAATGCACTCAAAGGGCACTAAGCATAGAGTGTGAAAGCTGAGTTTCCTTGAGAGCTGCTTGGAAGCCTGATGGTGTGAAGTTAGTGAGCCAAATGGAGTTGTTCTCCCACAAGAACCACTCGGCTGATCCTTCTTCAATATGCCTTCCACCAACATGTAGTGTTTCCTTGATTGAATTAGCTCTCACACCAATATTTGCGTCTAGACCCTTCGCATTGAGGGCTATCTGAAAACGGCTGTGGCGCTGAAGTTGCCTGTGAATGTGGAGTTGGTGGCATGTGAAACTCGCATGTGGAGCATTCGTTTGTGTGGGATGCTCTACCAGGTTCATTCCTAGATAATGCACTCAAAGGGCACTAAGCATAGAGTGAGAAAACTGAGTTTCCCTGAGAGCTGCTTGGAAGCCTGATGGTGTGTGAAGTTATTGAGCCAAACGGAGTTGTTCTCCCACAAGAACCACTCGGCTGATCCTTCTTCAATATGCCTTTCACCAACATGCAGTGTTTCCTTGATTGAATTAGCTCTCACACCAATATTTGCGTCTAGAGCCTTTGCATTGAGGGCTATCTGAAAACGGCTGTGGCGCTGAAGTTGCCTGTGAATGTGGAGTTGGTGGCATGTGAAACCCGCATGTGGAGCATTCGTTTGTGTGGGATGCTCTACCAGGTTCATCCCTAGATAATGCACTCAAAGGGCACTAAGCATAGAGTGTGAAAACTGAGTTTCCTTGAGAGCTGCTTGGAAGCCTGATGGTGTGTGAAGTTAGTGAGCCAAATGGAGTTGTTCTCCCACAAGAACCACTCGGCTGATCCTTCTTCAATATGCCCTCCACCAACATGCAGTGTTTCCTTGATTGAATTAGCTCTCACACCAATATTTGCGTCTAGAGCCTTTGCATTGAGGGCTATCTGAAAACGGCTGTGGCGCTGAAGTTGCCTGTGAATGTGGAGTTGGTGGCATGTGAAACCCGCATGTGGAGCATTCGTTTGTGTGGGATGCTCTACCAGGTTCATTCCTAGATAATGCACTCAAAGGGCACTAAGCATAGAGTGTGAAAGCTGAGTTTCCTTGAGAGCTGCTTGGAAGCCTGATGGTGTGAAGTTAGTGAGCCAAATGGAGTTGTTCTCCCACAAGAACCACTCGGCTGATCCTTCTTCAATATGCCTTCCACCAACATGTAGTGTTTCCTTGATTGAATTAGCTCTCACACCAATATTTGCGTCTAGACCCTTCGCATTGAGGGCTATCTGAAAACGGCTGTGGCGCTGAAGTTGCCTGTGAATGTGGAGTTGGTGGCATGTGAAACTCGCATGTGGAGCATTCGTTTGTGTGGGATGCTCTACCAGGTTCATTCCTAGATAATGCACTCAAAGGGCACTAAGCATAGAGTGAGAAAACTGAGTTTCCCTGAGAGCTGCTTGGAAGCCTGATGGTGTGTGAAGTTATTGAGCCAAACGGAGTTGTTCTCCCACAAGAACCACTCGGCTGATCCTTCTTCAATATGCCTTTCACCAACATGCAGTGTTTCCTTGATTGAATTAGCTCTCACACCAATATTTGCGTCTAGAGCCTTTGCATTGAGGGCTATCTGAAAACGGCTGTGGCGCTGAAGTTGCCTGTGAATGTGGAGTTGGTGGCATGTGAAACCCGCATGTGGAGCATTCGTTTGTGTGGGATGCTCTACCAGGTTCATCCCTAGATAATGCACTCAAAGGGCACTAAGCATAGAGTGTGAAAACTGAGTTTCCTTGAGAGCTGCTTGGAAGCCTGATGGTGTGTGAAGTTAGTGAGCCAAATGGAGTTGTTCTCCCACAAGAACCACTCGGCTGATCCTTCTTCAATATGCCCTCCACCAACATGCAGTGTTTCCTTGATTGAATTAGCTCTCACACCAATATTTGCGTCTAGAGCCTTTGCATTGAGGGCTATCTGAAAACGGCTGTGGCGCTGAAGTTGCCTGTGAATGTGGAGTTGGTGGCATGTGAAACCCGCATGTGGAGCATTCGTTTGTGTGGGATGCTCTACCAGGTTCATTCCTAGATAATGCACTCAAAGGGCACTAAGCATAGAGTGTGAAAACTGAGTTTCCTTGAGAGCTGCTTGGAAGCCTGATGGTGTGTGAAGTTAGTGAGCCAAATGGAGTTGTTCTCCCACAAGAACCACTCGGCTGATCCTTCTTCAATATGCCCTTCACCAACATGCAGTGTTTCCTTGATTGAATTAGCTCTCACCCTCCCACCATGGTGGATTCCTCCACCTTGTTGCATAACCACAGTTCAAGTTCAGTTGAGATTCCCCCATTGCAAGCATATACCAAACATAGAGTCCAGCATCTTATTGTCTAGTCAAGTTCAACGGCTTCTTAGGTATACCCTCTCTGGTCTGAAGACAGAGCCAGCAGAGTATCATCCCGATCAATTAAAAGCTCCAACATACCATCAGCAAAAATTTACATCATTATGGAATTAACTGACATAGTAATGAGTAACCAATATGGTAAAAGTAAATGCGATTTCTTATCCACCTTCTGTGACCACCTCATTGACATTTCAATTTTGGTTTATACACAACATATAACATTCATAGCATAACTTGTTATACATAACATCATATCAAATTAAGGCAAACATGTGGTATTTAACCTTTTGGGATTGGCTCATTTCCCTTAGCATTATGGTTTTGGGAGGGGTGGGGAGAATCCCAGTAGCTATGTAACTGTGTCACATAATACAATGTAATTAATGAATTTAAAATAAAATTAAAAAAAAAAACAAAAAAAAGCAAAAAAAAAAAAAAAAGAATTAGCTCTCACACCAATATTTGCGTCTAGACCCTTCGCATTGAGGGCTATCTGAAAACGTCTGTGGCGCTGAAGGTGCCTGTGAATGTGGAGTTGGTGGCATGTGAAACCCGCATGTGGAGCATTCGTTTGTGTGGGATGCTCTACCAGGTTCATTCCTAGATAATGCACTCAAAGGGCACTAAGCATAGAGTGTGAAAACTGAGTTTCCTTGAGAGCTGCTTGGAAGCCTGATGGTGTGTGAAGTTAGTGAGCCAAATGGAGTTGTTCTCCCACAAGAACCACTCGGCTGATCCTTCTTCAATATGCCCTTCACCAACATGCAGTGTTTCCTTGATTGAATTAGCTCTCACACCAATATTTGCGTCTAGAGCCTTTGCATTGAGGGCTATCTGAAAACGGCTGTGGCGCTGAAGTTGCCTGAGAATGTGGAGTTGGTGGCATGTGAAACCCGCATGTGGAGCATTCGCTTGTGTGGGATGCTCTACCAGGTTCATTCCTAGATAATGCACTCAAAGGGCACTAAGCATAGAGTGTGAAAACTGAGTTTCCTTGAGAGCTGCTTGGAAGCCTGATGGTGTGTGAAGTTAGTGAGCCAAATGGAGTTGTTCTCCCACAAGAACCACTCGGCTGATCCTTCTTCAATATGCCCTTCACCAACATGCAGTGTTTCCTTGATTGAATTAGCTCTCACACCAATATTTGCGTCTAGAGCCTTTGCATTGAGGGCTATCTGAAAACGGCTGTGGCCTGAAGTTGCCTGAGAATGTGGAGTTGGTGGCATGTGAAACCCGCATGTGGAGCATTCGTTTGTGTGGGATGCTCTACCAGGTTCATCCCTAGATAATTCACTCAAAGGGCACTAAGCATAGAGTGTGAAAACTGAGTTTCCTTGAGAGCTGCTTGGAAGCCTGATGGTGTGTGAAGTTAGTGAGCCAAATGGAGTTGTTCTCCCACAAGAACCACTCGGCTGATCCTTCTTCAATATGCCCTCCACCAACATGCAGTGTTTCCTTGATTGAATTAGCTCTCACACCAATATTTGCGTCTAGAGCCTTTGCATTGAGGGCTATCTGAAAACGGCTATGGCGCTGAAGTTGCCTGTGAATGTGGAGTTGGTGGCATGTGAAACCCGCATGTGGAGCATTCGTTTGTGTGGGATGCTCTACCAGGTTCATTCCTAGATAATGCACTCAAAGGGCACTAAGCATAGAGTGTGAAAACTGAGTTTCCTTGAGAGCTGCTTGGAAGCCTGATGGTGTGTGAAGTTAGTGAGCCAAATGGACTTGTTCTCCCACAAGAACCACTCGGCTGATCCTTCTTCAATATGCCCTTCACCAACATGCAGTGTTTCCTTGATTGAATTAGCTCTCACCCTCCCACCATGGTGGATTCCTCCACCTTGTTGCATAACCACAGTTCAAGTTCAGTTGAGATTCCCCCATTGCAAGCATATACCAAACATAGAGTCCAGCATCTTATTGTCTAGTCAAGTTCAACGGCTTCTTAGGTATACCCTCTCTGGTCTGAAGACAGAGCCAGCAGAGTATCATCCCGATCAATTAAAAGCTCCAACATACCATCAGCAAAAATTTACATCATTATGGAATTAACTGACATAGTAATGAGTAACCAATATGGTAAAAGTAAATGCGATTTCTTATCCACCTTCTGTGACCACCTCATTGACATTTCAATTTTGGTTTATACACAACATATAACATTCATAACATAACTTGTTATACATAACATCATATCAAATTAAGGCAAACATGTGGTATTTAACCTTTTGGGATTGGCTCATTTCCCTTAGCATTATGGTTTTGGGAGGGGTGGGGAGAATCCCAGTAGCTATGTAACTGTGTCACATAATACAATGTAATTAATGAATTTAAAATAAAATTAAAAAAAAAAAAAAAAGCAAAAAAAAAAAAAAAGAATTAGCTCTCACACCAATATTTGCGTCTAGACCCTTCGCATTGAGGGCTATCTGAAAACGTCTGTGGCGCTGAAGGTGCCTGTGAATGTGGAGTTGGTGGCATGTGAAACCCGCATGTGGAGCATTCGTTTGTGTGGGATGCTCTACCAGGTTCATTCCTAGATAATGCACTCAAAGGGCACTAAGCATAGAGTGTGAAAACTGAGTTTCCTTGAGAGCTGCTTGGAAGCCTGATGGTGTGTGAAGTTAGTGAGCCAAATGGACTTGTTCTCCCACAAGAACCACTCGGCTGATCCTTCTTCAATATGCCCTTCACCAACATGCAGTGTTTCCTTGATTGAATTAGCTCTCACACCAATATTTGCGTCTAGAGCCTTTGCATTGAGGGCTATCTGAAAACGGCTGTGGCTCTGAAGTTGCCTGAGAATGTGGAGTTGGTGGCATGTGAAACCCGCATGTGGAGCATTCGTTTGTGTGGGATGCTCTACCAGGTTCATTCCTAGATAATGCACTCAAAGGGCACTAAGCATAGAGTGTGAAAACTGAGTTTCCTTGAGAGCTGCTTGGAAGCCTGATGGTGTGTGAAGTTAGTGAGCCAAATGGACTTGTTCTCCCACAAGAACCACTCGGCTGATCCTTCTTCAATATGCCCTTCACCAACATGCAGTGTTTCCTTGATTGAATTAGCTCTCACACCAATATTTGCGTCTAGAGCCTTTGCATTGAGGGCTATCTGAAAACGGCTGTGGCGCTGAAGTTGCCTGTGAATGTGGAGTTGGTGGCATGTGAAACCCGCATGTGGAGCATTCGTTTGTGTGGGATGCTCTACCAGGTTCATTCCTAGATAATGCACTCAAAGGGCACTAAGCATAGAGTGTGAAAACTGAGTTTCCTTGAGAGCTGCTTGGAAGCCTGATGGTGTGTGAAGTTAGTGAGCCAAATGGAGTTGTTCTCCCACAAGAACCACTCGGCTGATCCTTCTTCAATATGCCCTTCACCAACATGCAGTGTTTCCTTGATTGAATTAGCTCTCACCCTCCCACCATGGTGGATTCCTCCACCTTGTTGCATAACCACAGTTCAAGTTCAGTTGAGATTCCCCCATTGCAAGCATATACCAAACATAGAGTCCAGCATCTTATTGTCTAGTCAAGTTCAACGGCTTCTTAGGTATACCCTCTCTGGTCTGAAGACAGAGCCAGCAGAGTATCATCCCGATCAATTAAAAGCTCCAACATACCATCAGCAAAAATTTACATCATTATGGAATTAACTGACATAGTAATGAGTAACCAATATGGTAAAAGTAAATGCGATTTCTTATCCACCTTCTGTGACCACCTCATTGACATTTCAATTTTGGTTTATACACAACATATAACATTCATAACATAACTTGTTATACATAACATCATATCAAATTAAGGCAAACATGTGGTATTTAACCTTTTGGGATTGGCTCATTTCCCTTAGCATTATGGTTTTGGGAGGGGTGGGGAGAATCCCAGTAGCTATGTAACTGTGTCACATAATACAATGTAATTAATGAATTTAAAATAAAATTAAAAAAAAAAACAAAAAAAAGCAAAAAAAAAAAAAAAGAATTAGCTCTCACACCAATATTTGCGTCTAGACCCTTCGCATTGAGGGCTATCTGAAAACGTCTGTGGCGCTGAAGGTGCCTGTGAATGTGGAGTTGGTGGCATGTGAAACCCGCATGTGGAGCATTCGTTTGTGTGGGATGCTCTACCAGGTTCATTCCTAGATAATGCACTCAAAGGGCACTAAGCATAGAGTGTGAAAACTGAGTTTCCTTGAGAGCTGCTTGGAAGCCTGATGGTGTGTGAAGTTAGTGAGCCAAATGGAGTTGTTCTCCCACAAGAACCACTCGGCTGATCCTTCTTCAATATGCCCTTCACCAACATGCAGTGTTTCCTTGATTGAATTAGCTCTCACACCAATATTTGCGTCTAGAGCCTTTGCATTGAGGGCTATCTGAAAACGGCTGTGGCTCTGAAGTTGCCTGTGAATGTGGAGTTGGTGGCATGTGAAACCCGCATGTGGAGCATTCGTTTGTGTGGGATGCTCTACCAGGTTCATTCCTAGATAATGCACTCAAAGGGCACTAAGCATAGAGTGTGAAAATTGAGTTTCCTTGAGAGCTGCTTGGAAGCCTGATGGTGTGTGAAGTTAGTGAGCCAAATGGAGTTGTTCTCCCACAAGAACCACTCGGCTGATCCTTCTTCAATATGCCCTTCACCAACATGCAGTGTTTCCTTGATTGAATTAGCTCTCACACCAATATTTGCGTCTAGAGCCTTTGCATTGAGGGCTATCTGAAAACGGCTGTGGCGCTGAAGTTGCCTGAGAATGTGGAGTTGGTGGCATGTGAAACCCGCATGTGGAGCATTCGCTTGTGTGGGATGCTCTACCAGGTTCATTCCTAGATAATGCACTCAAAGGGCACTAAGCATAGAGTGTGAAAACTGAGTTTCCTTGAGAGCTGCTTGGAAGCCTGATGGTGTGTGAAGTTAGTGAGCCAAATGGAGTTGTTCTCCCACAAGAACCACTCGGCTGATCCTTCTTCAATATGCCCTTCACCAACATGCAGTGTTTCCTTGATTGAATTAGCTCTCACACAAATATTTGCGTCTAGAGCCTTTGCATTGAGGGCTATCTGAAAACGGCTGTGGCCTGAAGTTGCCTGAGAATGTGGAGTTGGTGGCATGTGAAACCCGCATGTGGAGCATTCGTTTGTGTGGGATGCTCTACCAGGTTCATCCCTAGATAATGCACTCAAAGGGCACTAAGCCTAGAGTGTGAAAACTGAGTTTCCTTGAGAGCTGCTTGGAAGCCTGATGGTGTGTGAAGTTAGTGAGCCAAATGGAGTTGTTCTCCCACAAGAACCACTCGGCTGATCCTTCTTCAATATGCCCTCCACCAACATGCAGTGTTTCCTTGATTGAATTAGCTCTCACACCAATATTTGCGTCTAGAGCCTTTGCATTGAGGGCTATCTGAAAACGGCTATGGCGCTGAAGTTGCCTGTGAATGTGGAGTTGGTGGCATGTGAAACCCGCATGTGGAGCATTCGTTTGTGTGGGATGCTCTACCAGGTTCATTCCTAGATAATGCACTCAAAGGGCACTAAGCATAGAGTGTGAAAACTGAGTTTCCTTGAGAGCTGCTTGGAAGCCTGATGGTGTGTGAAGTTAGTGAGCCAAATGGAGTTGTTCTCCCACAAGAACCACTCGGCTGATCCTTCTTCAATATGCCCTTCACCAACATGCAGTGTTTCCTTGATTGAATTAGCTCTCACCCTCCCACCATGGTGGATTCCTCCACCTTGTTGCATAACCACAGTTCAAGTTCAGTTGAGATTCCCCCATTGCAAGCATATACCAAACATAGAGTCCAGCATCTTATTGTCTAGTCAAGTTCAACGGCTTCTTAGGTATACCCTCTCTGGTCTGAAGACAGAGCCAGCAGAGTATCATCCCGATTAATTAAAAGCTCCAACATACCATCAGCAAAAATTTACATCATTATGGAATTAACTGACATAGTAATGAGTAACCAATATGGTAAAAGTAAATGCGATTTCTTATCCACCTTCTGTGACCACCTCATTGACATTTCAATTTTGGTTTATACACAACATATAACATTCATAACATAACTTGTTATACATAACATCATATCAAATTAAGGCAAACATGTGGTATTTAACCTTTTGGGATTGGCTCATTTCCCTTAGCATTATGGTTTTGGGAGGGGTGGGGAGAATCCCAGTAGCTATGTAACTGTGTCACATAATACAATGTAATTAATGAATTTAAAATAAAATTAAAAAAAAAAAAAGCAAAAAAAAAAAAAAAAGAATTAGCTCTCACACCAATATTTGCGTCTAGACCCTTCGCATTGAGGGCTATCTGAAAACGTCTGTGGCGCTGAAGGTGCCTGTGAATGTGGAGTTGGTGGCATGTGAAACCCGCATGTGGAGCATTCGTTTGTGTGGGATGCTCTACCAGGTTCATTCCTAGATAATGCACTCAAAGGGCACTAAGCATAGAGTGTGAAAACTGAGTTTCCTTGAGAGCTGCTTGGAAGCCTGATGGTGTGTGAAGTTAGTGAGCCAAATGGAGTTGTTCTCCCACAAGAACCACTCGGCTGATCCTTCTTCAATATGCCCTTCACCAACATGCAGTGTTTCCTTGATTGAATTAGCTCTCACACCAATATTTGCGTCTAGAGCCTTTGCATTGAGGGCTATCTGAAAACGGCTGTGGCTCTGAAGTTGCCTGTGAATGTGGAGTTGGTGGCATGTGAAACCCGCATGTGGAGCATTCGTTTGTGTGGGATGCTCTACCAGGTTCATTCCTAGATAATGCACTCAAAGGGCACTAAACATAGAGTGTGAAAATTGAGTTTCCTTGAGAGCTGCTTGGAAGCCTGATGGTGTGTGAAGTTAGTGAGCCAAATGGAGTTGTTCTCCCACAAGAACCACTCGGCTGATCCTTCTTCAATATGCCCTTCACCAACATGCACTGTTTCCTTGATTGAATTAGCTCTCACACCAATATTTGCGTCTAGAGCCTTTGCATTGAGGGCAATCTGAAAACGGCTGTGGCGCTGAAGTTGCCTGAGAATGTGGAGTTGGTGGCATGTGAAACCCGCATGTGGAGCATTCGCTTGTGTGGGATGCTCTACCAGGTTCATTCCTAGATAATGCACACAAAGGGCACTAAGCATAGAGTGTGAAAACTGAGTTTCCTTGAGAGCTGCTTGGAAGCCTGATGGTGTGTGAAGTTAGTGAGCCAAATGGAGTTGTTCTCCCACAAGAACCACTCGGCTGATCCTTCTTCAATATGCCCTTCACCAACATGCAGTGTTTCCTTGATTGAATTAGCTCTCACACAAATATTTGCGTCTAGAGCCTTTGCATTGAGGGCTATCTGAAAACGGCTGTGGCCTGAAGTTGCCTGAGAATGTGGAGTTGGTGGCATGTGAAACCCGCATGTGGAGCATTCGTTTGTGTGGGATGCTCTACCAGGTTCATCCCTAGATAATGCACTCAAAGGGCACTAAGCATAGAGTGTGAAAACTGAGTTTCCTTGAGAGCTGCTTGGAAGCCTGATGGTGTGTGAAGTTAGTGAGCCAAATGGAGTTGTTCTCCCACAAGAACCACTCGGCTGATCCTTCTTCAATATGCCCTCCACCAACATGCAGTGTTTCCTTGATTGAATTAGCTCTCACACCAATATTTGCGTCTAGAGCCTTTGCATTGAGGGCTATCTGAAAACGGCTGTGGCGCTGAAGTTGCCTGTGAATGTGGAGTTGGTGGCATGTGAAACCCGCATGTGGAGCATTCGTTTGTGTGGGATGCTCTACCAGGTTCATTCCTAGATAATGCACTCAAAGGGCACTAAGCATAGAGTGTGAAAACTGAGTTTCCTTGAGAGCTGCTTGGAAGCCTGATGGTGTGTGAAGTTAGTGAGCCAAATGGAGTTGTTCTCCCACAAGAACCACTCGGCTGATCCTTCTTCAATATGCCCTTCACCAACATGCAGTGTTTCCTTGATTGAATTAGCTCTCACCCTCCCACCATGGTGGATTCCTCCACCTTGTTGCATAACCACAGTTCAAGTTCAGTTGAGATTCCCCCATTGCAAGCATATACCAAACATAGAGTCCAGCATCTTATTGTCTAGTCAAGTTCAACGGCTTCTTAGGTATACCCTCTCTGGTCTGAAGACAGAGCCAGCAGAGTATCATCCCGATCAATTAAAAGCTCCAACATACCATCAGCAAAAATTTACATCATTATGGAATTAACTGACATAGTAATGAGTAACCAATATGGTAAAAGTAAATGCGATTTCTTATCCACCTTCTGTGACCACCTCATTGACATTTCAATTTTGGTTTATACACAACATATAACATTCATAACATAACTTGTTATACATAATATCATATCAAATTAAGGCAAACATGTGGTATTTAACCTTTTGGGATTGGCTCATTTCCCTTAGCATTATGGTTTTGAGAGGGGTGGGGAGAATCCCAGTAGCTATGTAACTGTGTCACATAATACAATGTAATTAATGAATTTAAAATAAAATTAAAAAAAAAAAAACAAAAAAAAGCAAAAAAAAAAAAAAGAATTAGCTCTCACACCAATATTTGCGTCTAGAGCCTTCGCATTGAGGGCTATCTGAAAACGTCTGTGGCGCTGAAGTTGCCTGTGAATGTGGAGTTGGTGGCATGTGAAACCCGCATGTGGAGCATTCGTTTGTGTGGGATGCTCTACCAGGTTCATTCCTAGATAATGCACTCAAAGGGCACTAAGCATAGAGTGTGAAAACTGAGTTTCCTTGAGAGCTGCTTGGAAGCCTGATGGTGTGTGAAGTTAGTGAGCCAAATGGAGTTGTTCTCCCACAAGAACCACTCGGCTGATCCTTCTTCAATATGCCCTTCACCAACATGCAGTGTTTCCTTGATTGAATTAGCTCTCACACCAATATTTGCGTCTAGAGCCTTTGCATTGAGGGCTATCTGAAAACGTCTGTGGCGCTGAAGTTGCCTGTGAATGTGGAGTTGGTGGCATGTGAAACCCGCATGTGGAGCATTCGTTTGTGTGGGATGCTCTACCAGGTTCATTCCTAGATAATGCACTCAAAGGGCACTAAGCATAGAGTGTGAAAACTGAGTTTCCTTGAGAGCTGCTTGGAAGCCTGATGGTGTGTGAAGTTAGTGAGCCAAATGGAGTTGTTCTCCCACAAGAAACCACTCGGCTGATCCTTCTTCAATATGCCCTTCACCAACATGCAGTGTTTCCTTGATTGAATTAGCTCTCACGCCAATATTTGCGTCTAGAGCCTTTGCATTGAGGGCTATCTGAAAACGGCTGTGGCGCTGAAGTTGCCTGAGAATGTGGAGTTGGTGGCATGTGAAACCCGCATGTGGAGCATTCGCTTGTGTGGGATGCTCTACCAGGTTCATTCCTAGATAATGCACTCAAAGGGCACTAAGCATAGAGTGTGAAAACTGAGTTTTCTTGAGAGCTGCTTGGAAGCCTGATGGTGTGTGAAGTTAGTGAGCCAAATGGAGTTGTTCTCCCACAAGAACCACTCGGCTGATCCTTCTTCAATATGCCCTTCACCAACATGCAGTGTTTCCTTGATTGAATTAGCTCTCACACAAATATTTGCGTCTAGAGCCTTCGCATTGAGGGCTATCTGAAAACGGCTGTGGCGCTGAAGTTGCCTGTGAATGTGGAGTTGGTGGCATGTGAAACCCGCATGTGGAGCATTCGTTTGTGTGGGATGCTCTACCAGGTTCATTCCTAGATAATGCACTCAAAGGGCACTAAGCCTAGAGCGTGAAAACTGAGTTTCCTTGAGAGCTGCTTGGAAGCCTGATGGTGTGTGAAGTTAGTGAGCCAAATGGAGTTGTTCTCCCACAAGAACACTCGGCTGATCCTTCTTCAATATGCCCTTCACCAACATGCAGTGTTTCCTTGATTGAATTAGCTCTCACACCAATATTTGCGTCTAGACCCTTCGCATTGAGGGCTATCTGAAAACGGCTGTGGCGCTGAAGTTGCCTGAGAATGTGGAGTTGGTGGCATGTGAAACCCGCATGTGGAGCATTCGTTTGTGTGGGATGCTCTACCAGGTTCATTCCTAGATAATGCACTCAAAGGGCACTAAGCATAGAGTGTGAAAACTGAGTTTCCTTGAGAGCTGCTTGGAAGCCTGATGGTGTGTGAAGTTAGTGAGCCAAATGGAGTTGTTCTCCCACAAGAACCACTCGGCTGATCCTTCTTCAATATGCCCTTCACCAACATGCAGTGTTTCCTTGATTGAATTAGCTCTCACGCCAATATTTGCGTCTAGAGCCTTTGCATTGAGGGCTATCTGAAAACGGCTGTGGCGCTGAAGTTGCCTGAGAATGTGGAGTTGGTGGCATGTGAAACCAGCATGTGGAGCATTCGTTTGTGTGGGATGCTCTACCAGGTTCATTCCTAGATAATGCACTCAAAGGGCACTAAGCATAGAGTGTGAAAACTGAGTTTCCTTGAGAGCTGCTTGGAAGGCCTGATGGTGTGTGAAGTTAGTGAGCCAAATGGAGTTGTTCTCCCACAAGAACCACTCGGCTGATCCTTCTTCAATATGCCCTTCACCAACATGCAGTGTTTCCTTGATTGAATTAGCTCTCACACCAATATTTGCGTCTAGAGCCTTTGCATTGAGGGCTATCTGAAAACGGCTGTGGCGCTGAAGTTGCCTGTGAATGTGGAGTTGGTGGCATGTGAAACTCGCATGTGGAGCATTTGTTTGTGTGGGATGCTCTACCAGGTTCATTCCTAGATAATGCACTCAAAGGGCACTAAGCATAGAGTGTGAAAACTGAGTTTCCTTGAGAGCTGCTTGGAAGCCTGATGGTGTGTGAAGTTAGTGAGCCAAATGGAGTTGTTCTCCCACAAGAACACTCGGCTGATCCTTCTTCAATATGCCCTTCACCAACATGCAGTGTTTCCTTGATTGAATTAGCTCTCACACCAATATTTGCGTCTAGAGCCTTTGCATTGAGGGCTATCTGAAAACGGCTGTGGCGCTGAAGTTGCCTGTCAATGTGGAGTTGGTGGCATGTGAAACCCGCATGTGGAGCATTCGTTTGTGTGGGATGCTCTACCAGGTTCATCCCTAGATAATGCACTCAAAGGGCACTAAGCATAGAGTGTGAAAACTGAGTTTCCTTGAGAGCTGCTTGGAAGCCTGATGGTGTGTGAAGTTAGTGAGCCAAATGGAGTTGTTCTCCCACAAGAACCACTCGGCTGATCCTTCTTCAATATGCCCTTCACCAACATGCAGTGTTTCCTTGATTGAATTAGCTCTCACACCAATATTTGCGTCTAGAGCCTTTGCATTGAGGGCTATCTGAAAACGGCTGTGGCGCTGAAAGTTGCCTGTGAATGTGGAGTTGGTGGCATGTGAAACCCGCATGTGGAGCATTCGTTTGTGTGGGATGCTCTACCAGGTTTCATTCCTAGATAACGCACTCAAAGGGCACTAAGCATAGAGTGTGAAAACTGAGTTTCCTTGAGAGCTGCTTGGAAGCCTGATGGTGTGTGAAGTTAGTGAGCCAAATGGAGTTGTTCTCCCACAAGAACCACTCGGCTGATCCTTCTTCAATATGCCCTTCACCAACATGCAGTGTTTCCTTGATTGAATTAGCTCTCACCCTCCCACCATGGTGGATTCCTCCACCTTGTTGCATAACCACAGTTCAAGTTCAGTTGAGATTCCCCCATTGCAAGCATATACCAAACATAGAGTCCAGCATCTTATTGTCTAGTCAAGTTCAACGGCTTCTTAGGTATACCCTCTCTGGTCTGAAGACAGAGCCAGCAGAGTATCATCCCGATCAATTAAAAGCTCCAACATACCATCAGCAAAAATTTACATCATTATGGAATTAACTGACATAGTAATGAGTAACCAATATGGTAAAAGTAAATGCGATTTCTTATCCACCTTCTGTGACCACCTCATTGACATTTCAATTTTGGTTTATACACAACATATAACATTCATAACATAACTTGTTATACATAACATCATATCAAATTAAGGCAAACATGTGGTATTTAACCTTTTGGGATTGGCTCATTTCCCTTAGCATTATGGTTTTGGGAGGGGTGGGGAGAATCCCAGTAGCTATGTAACTGTGTCACATAATACAATGTAATTAATGAATTTAAAATAAAATTAAAAAAAAAAACAAAAAAAAGCAAAAAAAAAAAAAAAAAAGAATTAGCTCTCACACCAATATTTGCGTCTAGACCCTTCGCATTGAGGGCTATCTGAAAACGGCTGTGGCGCTGAAGTTGCCTGTGAATGTGGAGTTGGTGGCATGTGAAACCCGCATGTGGAGCATTCGTTTGTGTGGGATGCTCTACCAGGTTCATTCCTAGATAATGCACTCAAAGGGCACTAAGCATAGAGTGTGAAAACTGAGTTTCCTTGAGAGCTGCTTGGAAGCCTGATGGTGTGTGAAGTTAGTGAGCCAAATGGAGTTGTTCTCCCACAAGAACCACTCGGCTGATCCTTCTTCAATATGCCCTTCACCAACATGCAGTGTTTCCTTGATTGAATTAGCTCTCACACCAATATTTGCGTCTAGAGCCTTTGCATTGAGGGCTATCTGAAAACGGCTGTGGCGCTGAAGTTGCGTGAGAATGTGGAGTTGGTGGCATGTGAAACCCGCATGTGGAGCATTCGTTTGTGTGGGATGCTCTACCAGGTTCATTCCTAGATAATGCACTCAAAGGGCACTAAGCATAGAGTGTGAAAACTGAGTTTCTGAGAGCTGCTTGGAAGCCTGATGGTGTGTGAAGTTAGTGAGCCAAATGGAGTTGTTCTCCCACAAGAACCACTCGGCTGATCCTTCTTCAATATGCCCTTCACCAACATGCAGTGTTTCCTTGATTGAATTAGCTCTCACACCAATATTTGCGTCTAGAGCCTTTGCATTGAGGGCTATCTGAAAACGGCTGTGGCGCTGAAGTTGCCTGTGAATGTGGAGTTCGTGGCATGTGAAACCCGCATGTGGAGCATTCGTTTGTGTGGGATGCTCTACAGGTTCATTCCTAGATAATGCACTCAAAGGGCACTAAGCATAGAGTGTGAAAACTGAGTTTCCTTGAGAGCTGCTTGGAAGCCTGATGGTGTGTGAAGTTAGTGAGCCAAATGGAGTTGTTCTCCCACAAGAACCACTCGGCTGATCCTTCTTCAATATGCCCTTCACCAACATGCAGTGTTTCCTTGATTGAATTAGCTCTCACGCCAATATTTGCGTCTAGAGCCTTTGCATTGAGGGCTATCTGAAAACGGCTGTGGCGCTGAAGTTGCCTGAGAATGTGGAGTTGGTGGCATGTGAAACCCGCATGTGGAGCATTCGCTTGTGTGGGATGCTCTACCAGGTTCATTCCTAGATAATGCACTCAAAGGGCACTAAGCATAGAGTGTGAAAACTGAGTTTCCTTGAGAGCTGCTTGGAAGCCTGATGGTGTGTGAAGTTAGTGAGCCAAATGGAGTTGTTCTCCCACAAGAACCACTCGGCTGATCCTTCTTCAATATGCCCTTCACCAACATGCAGTGTTTCCTTGATTGAATTAGCTCTCACACAAATATTTGCGTCTAGAGCCTTTGCATTGAGGGCTATCTGAAAACGGCTGTGGCGCTGAAGTTGCCTGTGAATGTGGAGTTGGTGGCATGTGAAACCCGCATGTGGAGCATTCGTTTGTGTGGGATGCTCTACCAGGTTCATCCCTAGATAATGCACTCAAAGGGCACTAAGCATAGAGTGTGAAAACTGAGTTTCCTTGAGAGCTGCTTGGAAGCCTGATGGTGTGTGAAGTTAGTGAGCCAAATGGAGTTGTTCTCCCACAAGAACCACTCGGCTGATCCTTCTTCAATATGCCCTTCACCAACATGCAGTGTTTCCTTGATTGAATTAGCTCTCACACCAATATTTGCGTCTAGACCCTTCGCATTGAGGGCTATCTGAAAACGGCTGTGGCGCTGAGTTGCCTGTGAATGTGGAGTTGGTGGCATGTGAAACCCGCATGTGGAGCATTCGTTTGTGTGGGATGCTCTACCAGGTTCATTCCTAGATAATGCACTCAAAGGGCACTAAGCCTAGAGCGTGAAAACTGAGTTTCCTTGAGAGCTGCTGGAAGCCTGATGGTGTGTGAAGTTAGTGAGCCAAATGGAGTTGTTCTCCCACAAGAACCACTCGGCTGATCCTTCTTCAATATGCCCTTCACCAACATGCAGTGTTTCCTTGATTGAATTAGCTCTCACACCAATATTTGCGTCTAGAGCCTTTGCATTGAGGGCTATCTGAAAATGGCTGTGGCGCTGAAGTTGCCTGTCAATGTGGAGTTGGTGGCATGTGAAACCCGCATGTGGAGCATTCGTTTGTGTGGGATGCTCACCAACCTTCATTTCAGTCCTAGGTACTCAAAGGGCACTAAGCATAGAGTGTGAAAACTGAGTTTCCTTGAGAGCTGCTTGGAAGCCTGATGGTGTGTGAAGTTAGTGAGCCAAATGGAGTTGTTCTCCCACAAGAACCACTCGGCTGATCCTTCTTCAATATGCCCTTCACCAACATGCAGTGTTTCCTTGATTGAATTAGTTCTCACACCAATATTTGCGTCTAGAGCCTTTGCATGAGGGCTATCTGAAAACGGCTGTGGCGCTGAAGTTGCCTGAGAATGTGGAGTTCGTGGCATGTGAAACCCGCATGTGGAGCATTCGTTTGTGTGGGATGCTCTACCAGGTTCATTCCTAGATAATGCACTCAAAGGGCACTAAGCATAGAGTGTGAAAACTGAGTTTCCTTGAGAGCTGCTTGGAAGCCTGATGGTGTGTGAAGTTAGTGAGCCAAATGGAGTTGTTCTCCCACAAGAACCACTCGGCTGATCCTTCTTCAATATGCCCTTCACCAACATGCAGTGTTTCCTTGATTGAATTAGCTCTCATACCAATATTTGCGTCTAGACCCTTCGCATTGAGGGCTATCTGAAAACGGCTGTGGCGCTGAAGTTGCCTGTGAATGTGGAGTTGGTGGCATGTGAAACCCGCATGTGGAGCATTCGTTTGTGTGGGATGCTCTACCAGGTTCATTCCTAGATAATGCTCTCAAAGGGCACTAAGCATAGAGTGTGAAAACTGAGTTTCCTTGAGAGCTGCTTGGAAGCCTGATGGTGTGTGAAGTTAGTGAGCCAAATGGAGTTGTTCTCCCACAAGAACCACTCGGCTGATCCTTCTTCAATATGCCCTTCACCAACATGCAGTGTTTCCTTGATTGAATTAGCTCTCACACCAATATTTGCGTCTAGAGCCTTTGCATTGAGGGCTATCTGAAAACGGCTGTGGCGCTGAAGTTGCCTGTGAATGTGGAGTTGGTGGCGTGTGAAACCCGCATGTGGAGCATTCGTTTGTGTGGGATGCTCTACCATGTTCATTCCTAGAAAATGCACTCAAAGGGCACTAAGCATAGAGTGTGAAAACTGAGTTTCCTTGAGAGCTGCTTGGAAGCCTGATGGTGTGTGAAGTTAGTGAGCCAAATGGAGTTGTTCTCCCACAAGAACCACTCGGCTGATCCTTCTTCAATATGCCCTTCACCAACATGAAGTGTTTCCTTGATTGAATTAGCTCTCACACCAATATTTGCGTCTAGACCCTTCACATTGAGGGCTATCTGAAAACGGCTGTGGCGCTGAAGTTGCCTGTGAATGTGGAGTTGGTGGCATGTGAAACCCGCATGTGGAGCATTCGTTTGTGTGGGATGCTCTACCAGGTTCATTCCTAGATAATGCACTCAAAGGGCACTAAGCCTAGAGTGTGAAAACTGAGTTTCCTTGAGAGCTGCTTGGAAGCCTGATGGTGTGTAAAGTTAGTGAGCCAAATGGAGTTGTTCTCCCACAAGAACCACTCGGCTGATCCTTCTTCAATATGCCCTTCACCAACATGCAGTGTTTCCTTGATTGAATTAGCTCTCACACCAATATTTGCGTCTAGAGCATTTGCATTGAGGGCTATCCGAAAGCGGCTGTGGCGCTGAAGTTGCCTGTGAATGTGGAGTTGGTGGCATGTGAAACCCGCATGTGGAGCATTCGTTTGTGTGGGATGCTCTACCAGGTTCATCCCTAGATAATGCACTCAAAGGGCACTAAGCCTAGAGTGTGAAAACTGAGTTTCCTTGAGAGCTGCTTGGAAGCCTGATGGTGTGTGAAGTTAGTGAGCCAAATGGAGTTGTTCTCCCACAAGAACCACTCGGCTGATCCTTCTTCAATATGCCCTTCACCAACATGCAGTGTTTCCTTGATTGAATTAGCTCTCACACCAATATTTGCGTCTAGAGCCTTTGCATTGAGGGCTATCTGAAAACGGCTGTGGCGCTGAAGTTGCCTGTGAATGTGGAGTTGGTGGCATGTGAAACCCGCATGTGGAGCATTCGTTTGTGTGGGATGCTCTACCAGGTTCATTCCTAGATAATGCACTCAAAGGGCACTAAGCATAGAGTGTGAAAACTGAGGTTTCTTGTTAGCTGCTTGGAAGCCTGATGGTGTGTGAAGTTAGTGAGCCAAATGGAGTTGTTCTCCCACAAGAACCACTCGGCTGATCCTTCTTCAATATGCCCTTCACCAACATGCAGTGTTTCCTTGATTGAATTAGCTCTCACACCAATATTTGCGTCTAGAACCTTCGCATTGAGGGCTATCTGAAAACGGCTGTGGCGCTGAAGTTGCCTGTGAATGTGGAGTTGGTGGCATGTGAAACCCGCATGTGGAGCATTCGTTTGTGTGGGATGCTCTACCAGGTTCATTCCTAGATAATGCACTCAAAGGGCACTAAGCATAGAGTGTGAAAACTGAGTTTCCTTGAGAGCTGCTTGGAAGCCTGATGGTGTGTGAAGTTAGTGAGCCAAATGGAGTTGTTCTCCCACAAGAACCACTCGGCTGATCCTTCTTCAATATGCCCTTCACCAACATGCAGTGTTTCCTTGATTGAATTAGCTCTCACACCAATATTTGCGTCTAGAACCTTCGCATTGAGGGCTATCTGAAAACGGCTGTGGCGCTGAAGTTGCCTGTGAATGTGGAGTTGGTGGCATGTGAAACCCGCATGTGGAGCATTCGTTTGTGTGGGATGTTCTACCAGGTTCATTCCTAGATAATGCGCTCAAAGGGCACTAAGCATAGAGTGTGAAAACTGAGTTTCCTTGAGAGCTGCTTGGAAGCCTGATGGTGTGTGAAGTTAGTGAGCCAAATGGAGTTGTTCTCCCACAAGAACCACTCGGCTGATCCTTCTTCAATATGCCCTTCACCAACATGCAGTGTTTCCTTGATTGAATTAGCTCTCACACCAATATTTGCGTCTAGAGCCTTTGCATTGAGGGCTATCTGAAAACGGCTGTGGCGCTGAAGTTGCCTGTGAATGTGGAGTTGGTGGCATGTGAAACCCGCATGTGGAGCATTCGTTTGTGTGGGATGCTCTACCAGGTTCATTCCTAGATAATGCACTCAAAGGGCACTAAGCATAGAGTGTGAAAACTGAGTTTCCTTGAGAGCTGCTTGGAAGCCTGATGGTGTGTGAAGTTAGTGAGCCAAATGGAGTTGTTCTCCCGCAAGAACCACTCGGCTGATCCTTCTTCAATATGCCCTTCACCAACATGCAGTGTTTCCTTGATTGAATTAGCTCTCACACCAATATTTGCGTCTAGAGCCTTCGCATTGAGGGCTATCTGAAAACGGCTGTGGCGCTGAAGTTGCCTGTGAATGTGGAGTTGGTGGCATGTGAAACCCGCATGTGGAGCATTCGTTTGTGTGGGATGCTCTACCAGGTTCATTCCTAGATAATGCACTCAAAGGGCACTAAGCATAGAGTGTGAAAACTGAGTTTCCTTGAGAGCTGCTTGGAAGCCTGATGGTGTGTGAAGTTAGTGAGCCAAATGGAGTTGTTCTCCCACAAGAACCACTCGGCTGATCCTTCTTCAATATGCCCTTCACCAACATGCAGTGTTTCCTTGATTGAATTAGCTCTCACACCAATATTTGCGTCTAGACCCTTCACATTGAGGGCTATCTGAAAATGGCTGTGGCGCTGAAGTTGCCTTTGAATGTGGAGTTGGTGGCATGTGAAACCCGCATGTGGAGCATTCGTTTGTGTGGGATGCTCTACCAGGTTCATTCCTAGATAATGCACTCAAAGGGCACTAAGCCTAGAGTGTGAAAACTGAGTTTCCTTGAGAGCTGCTTGGAAGCCTGATGGTGTGTGAAGTTAGTGAGCCAAATGGAGTTGTTCTCCCACAAGAACCACTCGGCTGATCCTTCTTCAATATGCCCTTCACCAACATGCAGTGTTTCCTTGATTGAATTAGCTCTCACACCAATATTTGCGTCTAGACCCTTCACATTGAGGGCTATCTGAAAACGGCTGTGGCGCTGAAGTTGCCTGTGAATGTGGAGTTGGTGGCATGTGAAACCCGCATGTGGAGCATTCGTTTGTGTGGGATGCTCTACCAGGTTCATCCTTAGATAATGCACTCAAAGGGCACTAAGCATAGAGTGTGAAAACTGAGTTTCCTTGAGAGCTGCTTGGAAGCCTGATGGTGTGTGAAGTTAGTGAGCCAAATGGAGTTGTTCTCCCACAAGAACCACTCGGCTGATCCTTCTTCAATATGCCCTTCACCAACATGCAGTGTTTCCTTGATTGAATTAGCTCTCACACCAATATTTGCGTCTAGACCCTTCACATTGAGGGCTATCTGAAAATGGCTGTGGCGCTGAAGTTGCCTTTGAATGTGGAGTTGGTGGCATGTGAAACCCGCATGTGGAGCATTCGTTTGTGTGGGATGCTCTACCAGGTTCATTCCTAGATAATGCACTCAAAGGGCACTAAGCATAGTGTGTGAAAACTGAGTTTCCTTGAGAGCTGCTTGGAAGCCTGATGGTGTGTGAAGTTAGTGAGCCAAATGGAGTTGTTCTCCCACAAGAACCACTCGGCTGATCCTTCTTCAATATGCCCTTCACCAACAGGCAGTGTTTCCTTGATTGAATTAGCTCTCACACCAATATTTGCGTCTAGACCCTTTGCATTGAGGGCTATCTGAAAACGGCTGTGGCGCTGAAGTTGCCTGAGAATGTGGAGTTGGTTGCATGTGAAACCCGCATGTGGAGCATTCGTTTGTGTGGGATGCTCTACCAGGTTCATTCCTAGATAATGCACTCAAAGGGCACTAAGCATAGAGTGTGAAAACTGAGTTTCCTTGAGAGCTGCTTGGAAGCCTGATGGTGTGTGAAGTTAGTGAGCCAAATGGAGTTGTTCTCCCACAAGAACCACTCGGCTGATCCTTCTTCAATATGCCCTTCACCAACATGCAGTGTTTCCTTGATTGAATTAGCTCTCACACCAATATTTGCGTCTAGACCCTTCACATTGAGGGCTATCTGAAAACGGCTGTGGCGCTGAAGTTGCCTGTCAATGTGGAGTTGGTGGCATGTGAAACCCGCATGTGGAGCATTCGTTTGTGTGGGATGTTCTACCAGGTTCATTCCTAGATAATGCACTCAAAGGGCACTAAGCATAGAGTGTGAAAACTGAGTTTCCTTGAGAGCTGCTTGGAAGCCTGATGGTGTGTGAAGTTAGTGAGCCAAATGGAGTTGTTCTCCCACAAGAACCACTCGGCTGATCCTTCTTCAATATGCCCTTCACCAACATGCAGTGTTTCCTTGATTGAATTAGCTCTCACACCAATATTTGCGTCTAGACCCTTCGCATTGAGGGCTATCTGAAAACGGCTGTGGCGCTGAAGTTGCCTGTCAATGTGGAGTTGGTGGCATGTGAAACCCGCATGTGGAGCATTCGTTTGTGTGGGATGCTCTACCAGGTTCATTCCTAGATAATGCACTCAAAGGGCACTAAGCATAGAGTGTGAAAACTGAGTTTCCTTGAGAGCTGCTTGGAAGCCTGATGGTGTGTGAAGTTAGTGAGCCAAATGGAGTTGTTCTCCCACAAGAACCACTCGGCTGATCCTTCTTCAATATGCCCTTCACCAACATGCAGTGTTTCCTTGATTGAATTAGCTCTCACACCAATATTTGCGTCTAGACCCTTCGCATTGAGGGCTATCTGAAAACGGCTGTGGCGCTGAAGTTGCCTGTGAATGTGGAGTTGGTGGCATGTGAAACCCGCATGTGGAGCATTCGTTTGTGTGGGATGCTCTACCAGGTTCATTCCTAGATAATGCACTCAAAGGGCACTAAGCATAGAGTGTGAAAACTGAGTTTCCTTGAGAGCTGCTTGGAAGCCTGATGGTGTGTGAAGTTAGTGAGCCAAATGGAGTTGTTCTCCCACAAGAACCACTCGGCTGATCCTTCTTCAATATGCCCTTCACCAACATGCAGTGTTTCCTTGATTGAATTAGCTCTCACACCAATATTTGCGTCTAGAACCTTCGCATTGAGGGCTATCTGAAAACGGCTGTGGCGCTGAAGTTGCCTGAGAATGTGGAGTTGGTGGCATGTGAAACCCGCATGTGGAGCATTCGTTTGTGTGGGATGCTCTACCAGGTTCATTCCTAGATAATGCACTCAAAGGGCACTAAGCATAGAGTGTGAAAACTGAGTTTCCTTGAGAGCTGCTTGGAAGCCTGATGGTGTGTGAAGTTAGTGAGCCAAATGGAGTTGTTCTCCCACAAGAACCACTCGGCTGATCCTTCTTCAATATGCCCTTCACCAACATGAAGTGTTTCCTTGATTGAATTAGCTCTCACACCAATATTTGCGTCTAGACCCTTCACATTGAGGGCTATCTGAAAACGGCTGTGGCGCTGAAGTTGCCTGTGAATGTGGAGTTGGTGGCATGTGAAACCCGCATGTGGAGCATTCGTTTGTGTGGGATGCTCTACCAGGTTCATTCCTAGATAATGCACTCAAAGGGCACTAAGCCTAGAGTGTGAAAACTGAGTTTCCTTGAGAGCTGCTTGGAAGCCTGATGGTGTGTAAAGTTAGTGAGCCAAATGGAGTTGTTCTCCCACAAGAACCACTCGGCTGATCCTTCTTCAATATGCCCTTCACCAACATGCAGTGTTTCCTTGATTGAATTAGCTCTCACACCAATATTTGCGTCTAGAGCATTTGCATTGAGGGCTATCCGAAAGCGGCTGTGGCGCTGAAGTTGCCTGTGAATGTGGAGTTGGTGGCATGTGAAACCCGCATGTGGAGCATTCGTTTGTGTGGGATGCTCTACCAGGTTCATCCCTAGATAATGCACTCAAAGGGCACTAAGCCTAGAGTGTGAAAACTGAGTTTCCTTGAGAGCTGCTTGGAAGCCTGATGGTGTGTGAAGTTAGTGAGCCAAATGGAGTTGTTCTCCCACAAGAACCACTCGGCTGATCCTTCTTCAATATGCCCTTCACCAACATGCAGTGTTTCCTTGATTGAATTAGCTCTCACACCAATATTTGCGTCTAGAGCCTTTGCATTGAGGGCTATCTGAAAACGGCTGTGGCGCTGAAGTTGCCTGTGAATGTGGAGTTGGTGGCATGTGAAACCCGCATGTGGAGCATTCGTTTGTGTGGGATGCTCTACCAGGTTCATTCCTAGATAATGCACTCAAAGGGCACTAAGCATAGAGTGTGAAAACTGAGGTTTCTTGTTAGCTGCTTGGAAGCCTGATGGTGTGTGAAGTTAGTGAGCCAAATGGAGTTGTTCTCCCACAAGAACCACTCGGCTGATCCTTCTTCAATATGCCCTTCACCAACATGCAGTGTTTCCTTGATTGAATTAGCTCTCACACCAATATTTGCGTCTAGAACCTTCGCATTGAGGGCTATCTGAAAACGGCTGTGGCGCTGAAGTTGCCTGTGAATGTGGAGTTGGTGGCATGTGAAACCCGCATGTGGAGCATTCGTTTGTGTGGGATGCTCTACCAGGTTCATTCCTAGATAATGCACTCAAAGGGCACTAAGCATAGAGTGTGAAAACTGAGTTTCCTTGAGAGCTGCTTGGAAGCCTGATGGTGTGTGAAGTTAGTGAGCCAAATGGAGTTGTTCTCCCACAAGAACCACTCGGCTGATCCTTCTTCAATATGCCCTTCACCAACATGCAGTGTTTCCTTGATTGAATTAGCTCTCACACCAATATTTGCGTCTAGAACCTTCGCATTGAGGGCTATCTGAAAACGGCTGTGGCGCTGAAGTTGCCTGTGAATGTGGAGTTGGTGGCATGTGAAACCCGCATGTGGAGCATTCGTTTGTGTGGGATGTTCTACCAGGTTCATTCCTAGATAATGCGCTCAAAGGGCACTAAGCATAGAGTGTGAAAACTGAGTTTCCTTGAGAGCTGCTTGGAAGCCTGATGGTGTGTGAAGTTAGTGAGCCAAATGGAGTTGTTCTCCCACAAGAACCACTCGGCTGATCCTTCTTCAATATGCCCTTCACCAACATGCAGTGTTTCCTTGATTGAATTAGCTCTCACACCAATATTTGCGTCTAGAGCCTTTGCATTGAGGGCTATCTGAAAACGGCTGTGGCGCTGAAGTTGCCTGTGAATGTGGAGTTGGTGGCATGTGAAACCCGCATGTGGAGCATTCGTTTGTGTGGGATGCTCTACCAGGTTCATTCCTAGATAATGCACTCAAAGGGCACTAAGCATAGAGTGTGAAAACTGAGTTTCCTTGAGAGCTGCTTGGAAGCCTGATGGTGTGTGAAGTTAGTGAGCCAAATGGAGTTGTTCTCCCGCAAGAACCACTCGGCTGATCCTTCTTCAATATGCCCTTCACCAACATGCAGTGTTTCCTTGATTGAATTAGCTCTCACACCAATATTTGCGTCTAGAGCCTTCGCATTGAGGGCTATCTGAAAACGGCTGTGGCGCTGAAGTTGCCTGTGAATGTGGAGTTGGTGGCATGTGAAACCCGCATGTGGAGCATTCGTTTGTGTGGGATGCTCTACCAGGTTCATTCCTAGATAATGCACTCAAAGGGCACTAAGCATAGAGTGTGAAAACTGAGTTTCCTTGAGAGCTGCTTGGAAGCCTGATGGTGTGTGAAGTTAGTGAGCCAAATGGAGTTGTTCTCCCACAAGAACCACTCGGCTGATCCTTCTTCAATATGCCCTTCACCAACATGCAGTGTTTCCTTGATTGAATTAGCTCTCACACCAATATTTGCGTCTAGACCCTTCACATTGAGGGCTATCTGAAAATGGCTGTGGCGCTGAAGTTGCCTTTGAATGTGGAGTTGGTGGCATGTGAAACCCGCATGTGGAGCATTCGTTTGTGTGGGATGCTCTACCAGGTTCATTCCTAGATAATGCACTCAAAGGGCACTAAGCCTAGAGTGTGAAAACTGAGTTTCCTTGAGAGCTGCTTGGAAGCCTGATGGTGTGTGAAGTTAGTGAGCCAAATGGAGTTGTTCTCCCACAAGAACCACTCGGCTGATCCTTCTTCAATATGCCCTTCACCAACATGCAGTGTTTCCTTGATTGAATTAGCTCTCACACCAATATTTGCGTCTAGACCCTTCACATTGAGGGCTATCTGAAAACGGCTGTGGCGCTGAAGTTGCCTGTGAATGTGGAGTTGGTGGCATGTGAAACCCGCATGTGGAGCATTCGTTTGTGTGGGATGCTCTACCAGGTTCATCCTTAGATAATGCACTCAAAGGGCACTAAGCATAGAGTGTGAAAACTGAGTTTCCTTGAGAGCTGCTTGGAAGCCTGATGGTGTGTGAAGTTAGTGAGCCAAATGGAGTTGTTCTCCCACAAGAACCACTCGGCTGATCCTTCTTCAATATGCCCTTCACCAACATGCAGTGTTTCCTTGATTGAATTAGCTCTCACACCAATATTTGCGTCTAGACCCTTCACATTGAGGGCTATCTGAAAATGGCTGTGGCGCTGAAGTTGCCTTTGAATGTGGAGTTGGTGGCATGTGAAACCCGCATGTGGAGCATTCGTTTGTGTGGGATGCTCTACCAGGTTCATTCCTAGATAATGCACTCAAAGGGCACTAAGCATAGTGTGTGAAAACTGAGTTTCCTTGAGAGCTGCTTGGAAGCCTGATGGTGTGTGAAGTTAGTGAGCCAAATGGAGTTGTTCTCCCACAAGAACCACTCGGCTGATCCTTCTTCAATATGCCCTTCACCAACAGGCAGTGTTTCCTTGATTGAATTAGCTCTCACACCAATATTTGCGTCTAGACCCTTTGCATTGAGGGCTATCTGAAAACGGCTGTGGCGCTGAAGTTGCCTGAGAATGTGGAGTTGGTGGCATGTGAAACCCGCATGTGGAGCATTCGTTTGTGTGGGATGCTCTACCAGGTTCATTCCTAGATAATGCACTCAAAGGGCACTAAGCATAGAGTGTGAAAACTGAGTTTCCTTGAGAGCTGCTTGGAAGCCTGATGGTGTGTGAAGTTAGTGAGCCAAATGGAGTTGTTCTCCCACAAGAACCACTCGGCTGATCCTTCTTCAATATGCCCTTCACCAACATGCAGTGTTTCCTTGATTGAATTAGCTCTCACACCAATATTTGCGTCTAGACCCTTCACATTGAGGGCTATCTGAAAACGGCTGTGGCGCTGAAGTTGCCTGTCAATGTGGAGTTGGTGGCATGTGAAACCCGCATGTGGAGCATTCGTTTGTGTGGGATGTTCTACCAGGTTCATTCCTAGATAATGCACTCAAAGGGCACTAAGCATAGAGTGTGAAAACTGAGTTTCCTTGAGAGCTGCTTGGAAGCCTGATGGTGTGTGAAGTTAGTGAGCCAAATGGAGTTGTTCTCCCACAAGAACCACTCGGCTGATCCTTCTTCAATATGCCCTTCACCAACATGCAGTGTTTCCTTGATTGAATTAGCTCTCACACCAATATTTGCGTCTAGACCCTTCGCATTGAGGGCTATCTGAAAACGGCTGTGGCGCTGAAGTTGCCTGTCAATGTGGAGTTGGTGGCATGTGAAACCCGCATGTGGAGCATTCGTTTGTGTGGGATGCTCTACCAGGTTCATTCCTAGATAATGCACTCAAAGGGCACTAAGCATAGAGTGTGAAAACTGAGTTTCCTTGAGAGCTGCTTGGAAGCCTGATGGTGTGTGAAGTTAGTGAGCCAAATGGAGTTGTTCTCCCACAAGAACCACTCGGCTGATCCTTCTTCAATATGCCCTTCACCAACATGCAGTGTTTCCTTGATTGAATTAGCTCTCACACCAATATTTGCGTCTAGACCCTTCACATTGAGGGCTATCTGAAAATGGCTGTGGCGCTGAAGTTGCCTTTGAATGTGGAGTTGGTGGCATGTGAAACCCGCATGTGGAGCATTCGTTTGTGTGGGATGCTCTACCAGGTTCATTCCTAGATAATGCACTCAAAGGGCACTAAGCCTAGAGTGTGAAAACTGAGTTTCCTTGAGAGCTGCTTGGAAGCCTGATGGTGTGTGAAGTTAGTGAGCCAAATGGAGTTGTTCTCCCACAAGAACCACTCGGCTGATCCTTCTTCAATATGCCCTTCACCAACATGCAGTGTTTCCTTGATTGAATTAGCTCTCACACCAATATTTGCGTCTAGACCCTTCACATTGAGGGCTATCTGAAAACGGCTGTGGCGCTGAAGTTGCCTGTGAATGTGGAGTTGGTGGCATGTGAAACCCGCATGTGGAGCATTCGTTTGTGTGGGATGCTCTACCAGGTTCATCCTTAGATAATGCACTCAAAGGGCACTAAGCATAGAGTGTGAAAACTGAGTTTCCTTGAGAGCTGCTTGGAAGCCTGATGGTGTGTGAAGTTAGTGAGCCAAATGGAGTTGTTCTCCCACAAGAACCACTCGGCTGATCCTTCTTCAATATGCCCTTCACCAACATGCAGTGTTTCCTTGATTGAATTAGCTCTCACACCAATATTTGCGTCTAGACCCTTCACATTGAGGGCTATCTGAAAATGGCTGTGGCGCTGAAGTTGCCTTTGAATGTGGAGTTGGTGGCATGTGAAACCCGCATGTGGAGCATTCGTTTGTGTGGGATGCTCTACCAGGTTCATTCCTAGATAATGCACTCAAAGGGCACTAAGCATAGTGTGTGAAAACTGAGTTTCCTTGAGAGCTGCTTGGAAGCCTGATGGTGTGTGAAGTTAGTGAGCCAAATGGAGTTGTTCTCCCACAAGAACCACTCGGCTGATCCTTCTTCAATATGCCCTTCACCAACAGGCAGTGTTTCCTTGATTGAATTAGCTCTCACACCAATATTTGCGTCTAGACCCTTTGCATTGAGGGCTATCTGAAAACGGCTGTGGCGCTGAAGTTGCCTGAGAATGTGGAGTTGGTGGCATGTGAAACCCGCATGTGGAGCATTCGTTTGTGTGGGATGCTCTACCAGGTTCATTCCTAGATAATGCACTCAAAGGGCACTAAGCATAGAGTGTGAAAACTGAGTTTCCTTGAGAGCTGCTTGGAAGCCTGATGGTGTGTGAAGTTAGTGAGCCAAATGGAGTTGTTCTCCCACAAGAACCACTCGGCTGATCCTTCTTCAATATGCCCTTCACCAACATGCAGTGTTTCCTTGATTGAATTAGCTCTCACACCAATATTTGCGTCTAGACCCTTCACATTGAGGGCTATCTGAAAACGGCTGTGGCGCTGAAGTTGCCTGTCAATGTGGAGTTGGTGGCATGTGAAACCCGCATGTGGAGCATTCGTTTGTGTGGGATGTTCTACCAGGTTCATTCCTAGATAATGCACTCAAAGGGCACTAAGCATAGAGTGTGAAAACTGAGTTTCCTTGAGAGCTGCTTGGAAGCCTGATGGTGTGTGAAGTTAGTGAGCCAAATGGAGTTGTTCTCCCACAAGAACCACTCGGCTGATCCTTCTTCAATATGCCCTTCACCAACATGCAGTGTTTCCTTGATTGAATTAGCTCTCACACCAATATTTGCGTCTAGACCCTTCGCATTGAGGGCTATCTGAAAACGGCTGTGGCGCTGAAGTTGCCTGTCAATGTGGAGTTGGTGGCATGTGAAACCCGCATGTGGAGCATTCGTTTGTGTGGGATGCTCTACCAGGTTCATTCCTAGATAATGCACTCAAAGGGCACTAAGCATAGAGTGTGAAAACTGAGTTTCCTTGAGAGCTGCTTGGAAGCCTGATGGTGTGTGAAGTTAGTGAGCCAAATGGAGTTGTTCTCCCACAAGAACCACTCGGCTGATCCTTCTTCAATATGCCCTTCACCAACATGCAGTGTTTCCTTGATTGAATTAGCTCTCACACCAATATTTGCGTCTAGACCCTTCGCATTGAGGGCTATCTGAAAACGGCTGTGGCGCTGAAGTTGCCTGTGAATGTGGAGTTGGTGGCATGTGAAACCCGCATGTGGAGCATTCGTTTGTGTGGGATGCTCTACCAGGTTCATTCCTAGATAATGCACTCAAAGGGCACTAAGCATAGAGTGTGAAAACTGAGTTTCCTTGAGAGCTGCTTGGAAGCCTGATGGTGTGTGAAGTTAGTGAGCCAAATGGAGTTGTTCTCCCACAAGAACCACTCGGCTGATCCTTCTTCAATATGCCCTTCACCAACATGCAGTGTTTCCTTGATTGAATTAGCTCTCACACCAATATTTGCGTCTAGAACCTTCGCATTGAGGGCTATCTGAAAACGGCTGTGGCGCTGAAGTTGCCTGAGAATGTGGAGTTGGTGGCATGTGAAACCCGCATGTGGAGCATTCGTTTGTGTGGGATGCTCTACCAGGTTCATTCCTAGATAATGCACTCAAAGGGCACTAAGCATAGAGTGTGAAAACTGAGTTTCCTTGAGAGCTGCTTGGAAGCCTGATGGTGTGTGAAGTTAGTGAGCCAAATGGAGTTGTTCTCCCACAAGAACCACTCGGCTGATCCTTCTTCAATATGCCCTTCACCAACATGCAGTGTTTCCTTGATTGAATTAGCTCTCACACCAATATTTGCGTCTAGACCCTTCGCATTGAGGGCTATCTGAAAACGGCTGTGGCGCTGAAGTTGCCTGTGAATGTGGAGTTGGTGGCATGTGAAACCCGCATGTGGAGCATTCGTTTGTGTGGGATGCTCTACCAGGTTCATTCCTAGATAATGCACTCAAAGGGCACTAAGCATAGAGTGTGAAAACTGAGTTTCCTTGAGAGCTGCTTGGAAGCCTGATGGTGTGTGAAGTTAGTGAGCCAAATGGAGTTGTTCTCCCACAAGAACCACTCGGCTGATCCTTCTTCAATATGCCCTTCACCAACATGCAGTGTTTCCTTGATTGAATTAGCTCTCACACCAATATTTGCGTCTAGAGCCTTTGCATTGAGGGCTATCTGAAAACGGCTGTGGTGCTGAAGTTGCCTGTGAATGTGGAGTTGGTGGCATGTGAAACCCGCATGTGGAGCATTCGTTTGTGTGGGATGCTCTACCAGGTTCATTCCTAGATAATGCACTCAAAGGGCACTAAGCATAGAGTGTGAAAACTGAGGTTGCTTGAGAGCTGCTTGGAAGCCTGATGGTGTGTGAAGTTAGTGAGCCAAATGGAGTTGTTCTCCCACAAGAACCACTCGGCTGATCCTTCTTCAATATGCCCTTCACCAACAGGCAGTGTTTCCTTGATTGAATTAGCTCTCACACCAATATTTGCGTCTAGACCCTTTGCATTGAGGGCTATCTGAAAACGGCTGTGGCGCTGAAGTTGCCTGAGAATGTGGAGTTGGTTGCATGTGAAACCCGCATGTGGAGCATTCGTTTGTGTGGGATGCTCTACCAGGTTCATTCCTAGATAATGCACTCAAAGGGCACTAAGCATAGAGTGTGAAAACTGAGTTTCCTTGAGAGCTGCTTGGAAGCCTGATGGTGTGTGAAGTTAGTGAGCCAAATGGAGTTGTTCTCCCACAAGAACCACTCGGCTGATCCTTCTTCAATATGCCCTTCACCAACATGCAGTGTTTCCTTGATTGAATTAGCTCTCACACCAATATTTGCGTCTAGACCCTTCACATTGAGGGCTATCTGAAAACGGCTGTGGCGCTGAAGTTGCCTGTCAATGTGGAGTTGGTGGCATGTGAAACCCGCATGTGGAGCATTCGTTTGTGTGGGATGTTCTACCAGGTTCATTCCTAGATAATGCACTCAAAGGGCACTAAGCATAGAGTGTGAAAACTGAGTTTCCTTGAGAGCTGCTTGGAAGCCTGATGGTGTGTGAAGTTAGTGAGCCAAATGGAGTTGTTCTCCCACAAGAACCACTCGGCTGATCCTTCTTCAATATGCCCTTCACCAACATGCAGTGTTTCCTTGATTGAATTAGCTCTCACACCAATATTTGCGTCTAGACCCTTCGCATTGAGGGCTATCTGAAAACGGCTGTGGCGCTGAAGTTGCCTGTCAATGTGGAGTTGGTGGCATGTGAAACCCGCATGTGGAGCATTCGTTTGTGTGGGATGCTCTACCAGGTTCATTCCTAGATAATGCACTCAAAGGGCACTAAGCATAGAGTGTGAAAACTGAGTTTCCTTGAGAGCTGCTTGGAAGCCTGATGGTGTGTGAAGTTAGTGAGCCAAATGGAGTTGTTCTCCCACAAGAACCACTCGGCTGATCCTTCTTCAATATGCCCTTCACCAACATGCAGTGTTTCCTTGATTGAATTAGCTCTCACACCAATATTTGCGTCTAGACCCTTCGCATTGAGGGCTATCTGAAAACGGCTGTGGCGCTGAAGTTGCCTGTGAATGTGGAGTTGGTGGCATGTGAAACCCGCATGTGGAGCATTCGTTTGTGTGGGATGCTCTACCAGGTTCATTCCTAGATAATGCACTCAAAGGGCACTAAGCATAGAGTGTGAAAACTGAGTTTCCTTGAGAGCTGCTTGGAAGCCTGATGGTGTGTGAAGTTAGTGAGCCAAATGGAGTTGTTCTCCCACAAGAACCACTCGGCTGATCCTTCTTCAATATGCCCTTCACCAACATGCAGTGTTTCCTTGATTGAATTAGCTCTCACACCAATATTTGCGTCTAGAACCTTCGCATTGAGGGCTATCTGAAAACGGCTGTGGCGCTGAAGTTGCCTGAGAATGTGGAGTTGGTGGCATGTGAAACCCGCATGTGGAGCATTCGTTTGTGTGGGATGCTCTACCAGGTTCATTCCTAGATAATGCACTCAAAGGGCACTAAGCATAGAGTGTGAAAACTGAGTTTCCTTGAGAGCTGCTTGGAAGCCTGATGGTGTGTGAAGTTAGTGAGCCAAATGGAGTTGTTCTCCCACAAGAACCACTCGGCTGATCCTTCTTCAATATGCCCTTCACCAACATGCAGTGTTTCCTTGATTGAATTAGCTCTCACACCAATATTTGCGTCTAGACCCTTCGCATTGAGGGCTATCTGAAAACGGCTGTGGCGCTGAAGTTGCCTGTGAATGTGGAGTTGGTGGCATGTGAAACCCGCATGTGGAGCATTCGTTTGTGTGGGATGCTCTACCAGGTTCATTCCTAGATAATGCACTCAAAGGGCACTAAGCATAGAGTGTGAAAACTGAGTTTCCTTGAGAGCTGCTTGGAAGCCTGATGGTGTGTGAAGTTAGTGAGCCAAATGGAGTTGTTCTCCCACAAGAACCACTCGGCTGATCCTTCTTCAATATGCCCTTCACCAACATGCAGTGTTTCCTTGATTGAATTAGCTCTCACACCAATATTTGCGTCTAGAGCCTTTGCATTGAGGGCTATCTGAAAACGGCTGTGGTGCTGAAGTTGCCTGTGAATGTGGAGTTGGTGGCATGTGAAACCCGCATGTGGAGCATTCGTTTGTGTGGGATGCTCTACCAGGTTCATTCCTAGATAATGCACTCAAAGGGCACTAAGCATAGAGTGTGAAAACTGAGGTTGCTTGAGAGCTGCTTGGAAGCCTGATGGTGTGTGAAGTTAGTGAGCCAAATGGAGTTGTTCTCCCACAAGAACCACTCGGCTGATCCTTCTTCAATATGCCCTTCACCAACATGCAGTGTTTCCTTGATTGAATTAGCTCTCACACCAATATTTGCGTCTAGACCCTTCACATTGAGGGCTATCTGAAAATGGCTGTGGCGCTGAAGTTGCCTGTCAATGTGGAGTTGGTGGCATGTGAAACCCGCATGTGGAGCATTCGTTTGTGTGGGATGCTCTACCAGGTTCATTCCTAGATAATGCACTCAAAGGGCACTAAGCATAGAGTGTGAAAACTGAGTTTCCTTGAGAGCTGCTTGGAAGCCTGATGGTGTGTGAAGTTAGTGAGCCAAATGGAGTTGTTCTCCCACAAGAACCACTCGGCTGATCCTTCTTCAATATGCCCTTCACCAACATGCAGTGTTTCCTTGATTGAATTAGCTCTCACACCAATATTTGCGTCTAGACCCTTCGCATTGAGGGCTATCTGAAAACGGCTGTGGCGCTGAAGTTGCCTGAGAATGTGGAGTTGGTGGCATGTGAAACCCGCATGTGGAGCATTCGTTTGTGTGGGATGCTCTACCAGGTTCATTCCTAGATAATGCACTCAAAGGGCACTAAGCCTAGAGTGTGAAAACTGAGTTTCCTTGAGAGCTGCTTGGAAGCCTGATGGTGTGTGAAGTTAGTGAGCCAAATGGAGTTGTTCTCCCACAAAGAACCACTCGGCTGATCCTTCTTCAATATGCCCTTCACCAACATGCAGTGTTTCCTTGATTGAATTAGCTCTCACACCAATATTTGCGTCTAGAGCCTTTGCATTGAGGGCTATCTGAAAACGGCTGTGGCGCTGAAGTTGCCTGTGAATGTGGAGTTGGTGGTATGTGAAACCCGCATGTGGAGCATTCGTTTGTGTGGGATGCTCTACCAGGTTCATTCCTAGATAATGCACTCAAAGGGCACTAAGCATAGAGTGTGAAAACTGAGTTTCCTTGAGAGCTGCTTGGAAGCCTGATGGTGTGTGAAGTTAGTGAGCCAAATGGAGTTGTTCTCCCACAAGAACCACTCGGCTGATCCTTCTTCAATATGCCCTTCACCAACATGCAGTGTTTCCTTGATTGAATTAGCTCTCACACCAATATTTGCGTCTAGACCCTTTGCATTGAGGGCTATCTGAAAACGGCTGTGGCGCTGAAGTTGCCTGTCAATGTGGAGTTGGTGGCATGTGAAACCCGCATGTGGAGCATTCGTTTGTGTGGGATGCTCACCAAGCTTCATTTCAGTCCTAGGTACTCAAAGGGCACTAAGCATAGAGTGTGAAAACTGAGTTTCCTTGAGAGCTGCTTGGAAGCCTGATGGTGTGTGAAGTTAGTGAGCCAAATGGAGTTGTTCTCCCACAAGAACCACTCAGCTGATCCTTCTTCAATATGCCCTTCACCAACATGCAGTGTTTCCTTGATTGAATTAGCTCTCACACCAATATTTGCGTCTAGAGCCTTTGCATTGAGGGCTATCTGAAAACGGCTGTGGCGCTGAAGTTGCCTGTGAATGTGGAGTTGGTGGCATGTGAAACCCGCATGTGGAGCATTCGTTTGTGTGGGATGCTCTACCAGGTTCATTCCTAGATAACGCACTCAAAGGGCACTAAGCATAGAGTGTGAAAACTGAGTTTCCTTGAGAGCTGCTTGGAAGCCTGATGGTGTGTGAAGTTAGTGAGCCAAATGGAGTTGTTCTCCCACAAGAACCACTCGGCTGATCCTTCTTCAATATGCCCTTCACCAACATGCAGTGTTTCCTTGATTGAATTAGCTCTCACACCAATATTTGCGTCTAGAGCCTTTGCATTGAGTGCTGTCTGAAAACGGCTGTGGTGCTGAAGTTGCCTGTGAATGTGGAGTTGGTGGCATGTGAAACCCGCATGTGGAGCATTCGTTTGTGTGGGATGCTCTACCAGGTTCATTCCTAGATAATGCACTCAAAGGGCACTAAGCATAGAGTGTGAAAACTGAGTTTCCTTGAGAGCTGCTTGGAAGCCTGATGGTGTGTGAAGTTAGTGAGCCAAATGGAGTTGTTCTCCCACAAGAACCACTCGGCTGATCCTTCTTCAATATGCCCTTCACAAACATGCAGTGTTTCCTTGATTGAATTAGCTCTCACACCAATATTTGCGTCTAGACCCTTTGCATTGAGGGCTATCTGAAAACGGCTGTGGCGCTGAAGTTGCCTGAGAATGTGGAGTTGGTGGCATGTGAAACCCGCATGTGGAGCATTCGTTTGTGTGGGATGCTCTACCAGGTTCATCCCTAGATAATGCACTCAAAGGGCACTAAGCATAGAGTGTGAAAACTGAGTTTCCTTGAGAGCTGCTTGGAAGCCTGATGGTGTGTGAAGTTAGTGAGCCAAATGGAGTTGTTCTCCCACAAGAACCACTCGGCTGATCCTTCTTCAATATGCCCTTCACCAACATGCAGTGTTTCCTTGATTGAATTAGCTCTCACACCAATATTTGCGTCTAGAGCCTTTGCATTGAGGGCTATCTGAAAACGGCTGTGGCGCTGAAGTTGCCTTGAATGTGGAGTTGGTGGCATGTGAAACCCGCATGTGGAGCATTCGTTTGTGTGGGATGCTCTACCAGGTTCATCCCTAGATAATGCACTCAAAGGGCACTAAGCATAGAGTGTGAAAACTGAGTTTCCTTGAGAGCTGCTTGGAAGCCTGATGGTGTGTGAAGTTAGTGAGCCAAATGGAGTTGTTCTCCCACAAGAACCACTCGGCTGATCCTTCTTCAATATGCCCTTCACCAACATGCAGTGTTTCCTTGATTGAATTAGCTCTCACACCAATATTTGCGTCTAGAGCCTTTGCATTGAGGGCTATCTGAAAACGGCTGTGGTGCTGAAGTTGCCTGAGAATGTGGAGTTGGTGGCATGTGAAACCCGCATGTGGAGCATTCGTTTGTGTGGGATGCTCTACCAGGTTCATTCCTAGATAATGCACTCAAAGGGCACTAAGCATAGAGTGTGAAAACTGAGTTTCCTTGAGAGCTGCTTGGAAGCCTGATGGTGTGTGAAGTTAGTGAGCCAAATGGAGTTGTTCTCCCACAAGAACCACTCGGCTGATCCTTCTTCAATATGCCCTTCACCAACATGCAGTGTTTCCTTGATTGAATTAGCTCTCACACCAATATTTGCGTCTAGAGCCTTTGCATTGAGGGCTATCTGAAAACGGCTGTGGCGCTGAAGTTGCCTGAGAATGTGGAGTTGGTGGCATGTGAAACCCGCATGTGGAGCATTCGTTTGTGTGGGATGCTCTACCAGGTTCATTCTTAGATAATGCACTCAAAGGGCACTAAGCCTAGAGTGTGAAAACTGAGTTTCCTTGAGAGCTGCTTGGAAGCCTGATGGTGTGTGAAGTTAGTGAGCCAAATGGAGTTGTTCTCCCACAAGAACCACTCGGCTGATCCTTCTTCAATATGCCCTTCACCAACATGCAGTGTTTCCTTGATTGAATTAGCTCTCACACCAATATTTGCGTCTAGACCCTTTGCATTGAGGGCTATCTGAAAACGGCTGTGGCGCTGAAGTTGCCTGAGAATGTGGAGTTGGTGGCATGTGAAACCCGCATGTGGAGCATTCGTTTGTGTGGGATGCTCTACCAGGTTCATCCCTAGATAATGCACTCAAAGGGCACTAAGCATAGAGTGTGAAAACTGAGCTTCCTTGAGAGCTGCTTGGAAGCCTGATGGTGTGTGAAGTTAGTGAGCCAAATGGAGTTGTTCTCCCACAAGAACCACTCGGCTGATCCTTCTTCAATATGCCCTTCACCAACATGCAGTGTTTCCTTGATTGAATTAGCTCTCACACCAATATTTGCGTCTAGAGCCTTTGCATTGAGGGCTATCTGAAAACGGCTGTGGCGCTGAAGTTGCCTGAGAATGTGGAGTTGGTGGCATGTGAAACCCGCATGTGGAGCATTCGTTTGTGTGGGATGCTCTACCAGGTTCATTCCTAGATAATGCACTCAAAGGGCACTAAGCATAGAGTGTGAAAACTGAGTTTCCTTGAGAGCTGCTTGGAAGCCTGATGGTGTGTGAAGTTAGTGAGCCAAATGGAGTTGTTCTCCCACAAGAACCACTCGGCTGATCCTTCTTCAATATGCCCTTCACCAACAAGCAGTGTTTCCTTGATTGAATTAGCTCTCACACCAATATTTGCGTCTAGAGCCTTTGCATTGAGGGCTATCTGAAAATGGCTGTGGCGCTGAAGTTGCCTGTGAATGTGGAGTTGGTGGCATGTGAAACCCGCATGTGGAGCATTCGTTTGTGTGGGATGCTCTACCAGGTTCATCCCTAGATAATGCACTCAAAGGGCACTAAGCATAGAGTGTGAAAACTGAGTTTCCTTGAGAGCTGCTTGGAAGCCTGATGGTGTGTGAAGTTAGTGAGACAAATGGAGTTGTTCTCCCACAAGAACCACTCGGCTGATCCTTCTTCAATATGCCCTTCACCAACATGCAGTGTTTCCTTGATTGAATTAGCTCTCACACCAATATTTGCGTCTAGAGCCTTTGCATTGAGGGCTATCTGAAAACGGCTGTGGCGCTGAAGTTGCCTGTGAATGTGGAGTTGGTGGCATGTGAAACCCGCATGTGGAGCATTCGTTTGTGTGGGATGCTCTACCAGGTTCATTCCTAGATAATGCACTCAAAGGGCACTAAGCATAGAGTGTGAAAACTGAGTTTCCTTGAGAGCTGCTTGGAAGCCTGATGGTGTGTGAAGTTAGTGAGCCAAATGGAGTTGTTCTCCCACAAGAACCACTCGGCTGATCCTTCTTCAATATGCCCTTCACCAACATGCAGTGTTTCCTTGATTGAATTAGCTCTCACACCAATATTTGCGTCTAGAGCCTTTGCATTGAGGGCTATCTGAAAACGGCTGTGGCGCTGAAGTTGCCTGAGAATGTGGAGTTGGTGGCATGTGAAACCCGCATGTGGAGCATTCGTTTGTGTGGGATGCTCTACCAGGTTCATTCCTAGATAATGCACTCAAAGGGCACTAAGCATAGAGTGTGAAAACTGAGTTTCCTTGAGAGCTGCTTGGAAGCCTGATGGTGTGTGAAGTTAGTGAGTCAAATGGAGTTGTTCTCCCACAAGAACCACTCGGCTGATCCTTCTTCAATATGCCCTTCACCAACATGCAGTGTTTCCTTGATTGAATTAGCTCTCACACCAATATTTGCGTCTAGACCCTTCGCATTGAGGGCTATCTGAAAATGGCTGTGGCGCTGAAATTGCCTTGAATGTGGAGTTGGTGGCATGTGAAACCCGCATGTGGAGCATTCGTTTGTGTGGGATGCTCTACCAGGTTCATTCCTAGATAATGCACTCAAAGGGCACTAAGCATAGAGTGTGAAAACTGAGTTTCCTTGAGAGCTGCTTGGAAGCCTGATGGTGTGTGAAGTTAGTGAGCCAACATGGAGTTGTTCTCCCACAAGAACCACTCGGCTGATCCTTCTTCAATATGCCCTTCACCAACATGCAGTGTTTCCTTGATTGAATTAGCTCTCACACCAATATTTGCGTCTAGACCCTTCGCATTGAGGGCTATATGAAAACGGCTGTGGCGCTGAAGTTGCCTGTGACATGTGGAGTTGGGTGGCATGTGAAACCCGCATGTGGAGCATTCGTTTGTGTGCGGATGCTCTACCAGGTTCATTCCTAGATAACGCACTCAAAGGGCACTAAGCATAGAGTGTGAAAACTGAGTTTCCTTGAGAGCTGCTTGGAAGCCTGATGGTGTGTGAAGTTAGTAAGCCAAATGGAGTTGTTCTCCACAAGAACCACTCGGCTGATCCTTCTTCAATATGCCCTTCACCAACATGCAGTGTTTCCTTGATTGAATTAGCTCTCACACCAATATTTGCGTCTAGAGCCTTTGCATTGAGGGCTATCTGAAACGGCTGTGGCGCTGAAGTTGCCTGTGAATGTGGAGTTGGTGGCATGTGAAACCACGCATGTGGAGCATTCGTTTGTGTGGGATGCTCTACCAGCTTCATTTCAGTCCTAGGCACTCAAAGGGCACTAAGCATAGAGTGTGAAAACTGAGTTTCCTTGAGAGCTTGCTTGGAAGCCTGATGGTGTGTGAAGTTTAGTGAGCCAAATGGAGTTGTTCTCCCACAAGAACCGACTATCGGCTGATCCTTCTTCAATATGCCCTTCACCAACATGCAGTGTTTCCTTGATTGAATTAGCTCTCACACCAATATTTGCGTCTAGAGCCTTTTGCATTGAGGGCTATCTGAAAACGGCTGTGGCGCTGAAGTTGCTGTCAATGTGGAGTTGGTGGCATGTGAAACCCGCATGTGGAGCATTCGTTTGTGTGGGATGCCTCTACCAGGTTCATTCCTAGATAATGCACTCAAAGGGCACTAAGCATAGAGTGTGAAAACTGAGTTTCCTTGAGAGCTGCTTGGAAGCCTGATGGGTGTGTGAAGTTAGTGAGCCAAATGGAGTTGTTTCTCCCACAAGAACCACTCGGCTGATCCTTCTTCAATATGCCCTTCACCAACATGCAGTGTTTCCTTGATGACATTAGCTCTCACACCAATATTTGCGTCTAGAGCCCTTTGCATTGAGCGGGCTATCTGAAAACGGCTGTGGCGCTGAAGTTGCCTGAGAATGTGGAGTTTGGTGGCATGTGAAACCCGCATGTGGAGCATTCGTTTGTGTGGGAATGCTCTACCAGGTTCATTCCTAGATAATGCACTCAAAGGGCACTAAGCATAGAGTGTGAAAACTGAGTTTCCTTGAGAGCTGCTTGGAAGACCTGATGGTGTCGTGAAGTTAGTGAGCCAAATGGAGTTGTTCTCCCACAAGAACCACTCGGCTGATCCTTCTTCATATGCCCTTCACCCAACATGCAGTGTTTCCTTGATTGAATTAGCTCTCACACCATATTTGCGTCTAGAGCCTTTGCATTGAGGGCTATCTGAAAACGGCTGTGGCGCTGAAGTTGCCTGAGAATGTGGAGTTGGTGGCATGTTGAAACCCGCATGTGGAGCATTCGTTTGTGTGGGATGCTCACCAAGCTTCATTTCAGGCCTAGGTACTCAAAGGGCACTAAGCATAGAGTGTGAGAAACTGAGTTTCCTTGAGAGCTGCTTGGAAGCCTGATGGTGTGTGAAGTTAGTGAGCCAAATGGAGTTGTTCTCCTCACAAGAACCACTCGGCTGATCCTTCTTCAATATGCCCTTCACCAACATGCAGTGTTTCCTTGATTGAATTAGCTCTCACACCAATATTTGCGTCTAGAGCCTTTGCATTGAGGGCTATCTGAAAACGGCTGTGGCGCTGAAGTTGCCTGAGAATGTGGAGTTGGTGGCATGTGAAACCCGCATGTGGAGCATTCGTTTGTGTGGGATGCTCTACCAGGTTCATTCCTAGATAATGCACTCAAAGGGCACTAAGCATAGAGTGTGAAAACTGAGTTTCCTTGAGAGCTGCTTGGAAGCCTGATGGTGTGTGAAGTTAGTGAGTCAAATGGAGTTGTTCTCCCACAAGAACCACTCGGCTGATCCTTCTTCATATGCCCTTCACCAACATGCAGTGTTTCCTTGATTGAATTAGCTCTCACACCAATATTTGCGTCTAGACCCTTCGCATTGAGGGGCTATCTGAAAATGGCTGTGGCGCTGAAATTGCCTTGAATGTGGAGTTGGTGGCATGTGAAACCCCGCATGTGGAGCATTCGTTTGTGTGGGATGCTCTACCAGGTTCATTCCTAGATAATGCACTCAAAGGGCACTAAGCATAGAGTGTGAAAACTGAGTTTCCTTGAGAGCTGCTTGGAAGCCTGATGGTGTGTGAAGTTAGTGAGCCAAATGGAGTTGTTCTCTCCACAAGAACCACTCGGCTGATCCTTCTTCAATATGCCACTTCACCAACATGCAGTGTTTCCTTGATTGAATTAGCTCTCACACCAATATTTGCGTCTAGACCCTTCGCATTGAGGGCTATATGAAAACGGCTGTGGCGCTGAAGTTGCCTGTGAATGTGGAGTTGGTGGCATGTGAAACCCGCATGTGGAGCATTCGTTTGTGTGGGATGCTCTACCAGGTTCATTCCTAGATAACACACTCAAAGGGCACTAAGCATTAGAGTGTGAAAACTGAGTTTCCTTGAGAGCTGCTTGGAAGCCTGATGGTGTGTGAAGTTAGTAAGCCAAATGGAGTTGTTCTCCCACAAGAACCACTCGGCTGATCCTTCTTCAATATGCCCTTCACCAACATGCAGTGTTTCCTTGATTGAATTAGCTCTCACACCAATATTCTGCGTCTAGAGCCTTTGCATTGAGGGCTATCTTGAAAACGGCTGTGGCGCTGAAGTTGCCTGTCAATGTGGAGTTGGTGGCATGTGAAACCCGCATGTGGAGCATTCGTTTGTGTGGGATGCTCACCAAGCTTCATTTCAGTCCTAGGCACTCAAAGGGCACTAAGCATAGAGTGTGAAAACTGAGTTTCCTTGAGAGCTGCTTGGAAGCCTGATGGTGTGTGAAGTTAGTGAGCCAAATGGAGTTGTTCTCCCACAAGAACCACTCGGCTGATCCTTCTTCAATATGCCCTTCACCAACATGCAGTGTTTCCTTGATTGAATTAGCTCTCACACCAATATTTGCGTCTAGAGCCTTTACATTGAGGGCTATCTGAAAACGGCTGTGGTGCTGAAGTGGCCTGTGAATGTGGAGTTGGTGACATGTGAAACCCGCATGTGGAGCATTCGTTTGTGTGGGATGCTCTACCAGGTTCATTCCTAGATTAATGCACTCAAAGGGCACTAAGCATAGAGTGTGAAACTGAGTTTCCTTGAGAGCTGCTTGGAAGCCTGATGGTGTGTGAAGTTTAGTGAGCCAAATGGAGTTGTTCTCCACAAGAACCACTCGGCTGATCCTTCTTCAATATGCCCTTCACCAACATGCAGTGTTTCCTTGATTGAATTAGCTCTCACACCAATATTTGCGTCTACAGCTTTTGCATTGAGGGCTATCTGAAAACGGCCTGTGGCGCTGAAGTTGCCTGAGAATGTGGAGTTGGTGGCATGTGAAACCCGCATGTGGAGCATTCGTTTGTGTGGGATGCTCTACCAGGTTCATTCCTAGATAATGCACTCAAAGGGCACTAAGCATAGAGTGTGAAAACTGAGTTTCCTTGAGAGCTGCTTGAAGCCTGATGGTGTGTGAAGTTAGTGAGGCCAAATGGAGTTGTTCTCCCACAAGAACCACTCGGCTGATCCTTCTTCAATATGCCCTTCACCAACATGCAGTGTTGTCCTGATTGAATTAGCTCTCACACCAATATTTTGCGTCTAGAGCCTGTTGCAGTTGAGGGCTATCTGAAAACGGCTGTGGCGCTGAAGTTGCCTGAGAATGTGGAGTTGGGTGGCATGTGAAACCCGCATGTGGAGCATTCGTTGTGTGGGATGCTCTACCAGGTTCATTTCCTAGATAATGCACTCAAAGGGCACTAAGCATAGAGTGTGAAAACTGAGTTTCCTTGAGAGCTGCTTGGAAGCCTGATGGAATGTGGGTGAAGTTAGTGAGCCAAATGGAGTTGTTCTCCCACAAGAGACCACTCGGCTGATCCTTCTTCAATATGCCCTTCACCAACATGCAGTGTTTCCCTTGATTGAAATGTAGCTCTCACACCAATATTTGCGTCTAGAGCCTTTGCATTGAGGGCTATCTGAAAATGGCTGTGGCGCTGAAGTTGCCTGAGAATGTGGAGTTGGTGGCATGTGAAAACCCGCATGTGGAGCATTCGTTTGTGGTGGGATGCTCTACCAGGTTCGATTCTAGATAATGCACTCAAAGGGCCACTAAGCATAGAGTGTGAAAACCTGAGTTTCCTTGAGAGCTGCTTCGAGCCGTGGCCTGATGAGTGTGTGAAGTTAGTGAGCCACATGGGAGTTGTTCTCCCACAAGAACCACTCGGCTGATCCTTCGTTCAATATGCCCTTCACCAACATGCAGTGTTTCCTTGATTGAATTAGCTCTCACACCAATATTTGCGTCTAGACCCTTCGCATTGAGGGCTATCTGAAAACGGCGTGTGGCGCTGAGAGTTGCCGTTGACTGTGGAGTTGGAGTGGCATGTGAAACCGCCGCATGTGGAGCATTCGTTTGTGTGGGAATGCTCTACCAGGTTCATCCCCAGAGAATGCACTGCAAAGGGCCACTAAGCATAGAGTGTGAAAACTGAGTTTCCTTGAGAGCTGCTTGGAAGCCTGATGGGTGTGTGAAGTTAGTGAGCCAAATGGAGTTGTTCTCCCACAAGAACCACTCGGCTGATCCTTCTTCAATATGCCCCTTCACCAACATGCAGTGTTTCCTTGATCTGAATTAGCTCTCACACCAATATTTGCGTCTAGACCCTTTACATTGAGGGCTATCTGAAAATGGCTGTGGGCGCTGAAGTTGCCTGAGAATGTGGAGTTGGTAGGCATGTGAAACCCGCATGTGGAGCATTCGTTTGTGTGTGGGATGCTCTACCAGGTTTCATTCCTAGATAATGCACTCAAAGGGCACTAAGCCTAGAGCGTGAAAACTGAGTTTCCTTGAGAGCTGCTTGGAAGCCGGATGGGTGTGTGAAGTTAGTGAGCCAAATGGAGTTGTCTCCCTCAAGAACCACTCGGCTGATCCTTCTTCAATATGCCCTTCACCAACATGCAGTGTTTCCTTGATTGAATTAGCTCTCACACCAGTATTTGCGTCTACAGCCTTTGCATTGAGGGCTATCTGAAAATGGCTGTGGTGCTGAAGTTGCCTGTGAATGTGGAGTTGGTGGCATGTGAAACCCGCATGTGGAGCATTCGTTTGTGTGGGATGCTCTACCAGGTTCATTCCTAGATAATGCACTCAAAGGGCACTAAGCATAGAGTGTGAAAACTGAGTTTCCTTGAGAGCTGCTTGGAGCCTGATGGTGTGTGACAGTTAGTGAGCCAAATGGAGCTTGTTCTCCCACAAGAACCACTCGGCTGATCCTTCTTCAATATGCCCTTCACCAACATGCAGTGTTTCCTTGATTGAATTAGCTCTCACACCAATATTCGCGTCTAGAGCCTTTGCATTGAGGGGCTATCTGAAAACATCTGTGGCGCTGAAGTGTGCCTTGAATGTGGATGTTGGTGGCATGTGAAACCCGCATGTGGAGCATTCGTTTGTGTGGGATGCTCTACCACGGTTTCATCCTAGATAATGCACTCAAAGGGCACTAAGCATAGAGTGTGAAAACTGAGTTTCCTTGAGAGCTGCTTGGAAGCCTGATGGTGTGTGAAGTTAGTGAGCCAAATGGAGTTGTTCTCCCACAAGAACCACTCGGCTGATCCTTCTTCAATATGCCCTTCACCAACATGCAGTGTTTCCTTGATTGAATTAGCTCTCACACCAATATTTGCGTCTAGAGCCTTTGCATTGAGGGCTATCTGAAAACGGCTGTGGCGCTGAAGTTGCCTGAGAATGTGGAGTTGGTGGCATGTGAAACCCGCATGTGGAGCACTTCGTTTGTGTGGGGATGCTCTACCAGGTTCATTCCTAGATAATGCACTCAAAGGGCACTAAGCATAGAGTGTGAAAACTGAGTTTCCTTGAGAGCTGCTTGGAAGCCTGATGGTGTGTGAAGTTAGTGAGCCAAATGGAGTTGTTCTCCCACAAGAACCACTCGGCTGATCCTTCTTCAATATGCCCTTCACCAACATGCAGTGTTTCCTTGATTGAATTAGCTCTCACACCAATATTTGCGTCTGTAGAGCCTTTGCATTGAGTTCTATATGAAAACGGCTGTGGCGCTGAAGTTGCCTGTGAATGTGGAGTTGGTGGCATGTGAAACCCGCATGTGGAGCATTCGTTTGTGTGGGATGCTCTACCAGGTCATTCCTAGATAATGCACTCAAAGGGCACTAAGCATAGAGTGTGAAACTGAGTTTCCTTGAGAGCTGCTTGGAAGCCTGATGGTGTGTGAAGTTAGTGAGTCAAATGGAGTTGTTCTCCCACAAGAACCACTCGGGCTGATCCTTCTTCAATATGCCCTTCACCAACATGCAGTGTTTCCTTGATTGAATTAGCTCTCACACCAATATTTGCGTCTAGAGCCTTTGCATTGAGGGCTATCTGAAAACAGCTGTTGGCGCTGAAGTTGCCTGAGAATGTGGAGTTGGTGGCATGTGAAACCCGCATGTGGAGCATTCGTTTGTGTGGGATGCTCTACCAGGTTCATTCCTAGATAATGCACTCAAAGGGCACTAAGCATAGAGTGTGAAAACTGAGTTTCCTTGAGAGCTGCTTGGAAGCCTGATGGTGTGTGAAGTTAGTGAGCCCAAATGGTGTTGTTCTCCCACAAGAACCCACTCGGCTGATCCTTCTTCAATATGCCCTTCACCAACCTGGCAGTGTTTCCTTGATTGAATTAGCTCTCACACCAATATTTCGCGTCTAGAGCCTTTGCATTGAGGGGCTATTTGAAAATGGCTGTGGCGCTGAAGTTGCCTTGAATGTGGAGTTGGGTGGCATGTGAAACCCGCATGTGGAGCATTCGCTTTGTGTGGGATGCTCTACCCAGGTTCATTCCTAGATAATGCACTCAAAGGGCACTAAGCATAGAGTGTGAAAACTGAGTTTTCCTTGAGAAGCTGCTTGGAAGCCTGATGGTGAGTGAAGTTAGTGAGCCAAATGGAGTTGTTTCTCCTACAAGAACCACTCGGCTGATCCTTCTTCAATATGCCCTTCACCAACATGCATTGTTTCCTTGATTGAATTAGCTCTCACACCAATATTTGCGTCTAGAGCCTTTGCATTGAGGGCTATCTGAAAACGGCTGTGGCGCTGAAGTTGCCTGTGAATGTGGAGTTGGTGGCATGTGAAACCCGCATGTGGAGCATTCGTTTGTGTGGGATGCTCTACCAGGTTCATTCCTAGATAATGCACTCAAAGGGCACTAAGCATAGAGTGTGAAAACTGAGTTTCCTTGAGAGCTGCTTGGAAGCCTGATGGTGTGTGAAGTTAGTGAGCCAAATGGAGTTGTTCTCCCACAAGAACCACTCGGCTGATCCTTCTTCAATATGCCCTTCACCAACATGCAGTGTTTCCTTGATTGAATTAGCTCTCACACCAATATTTGCGTCTAGAGCCTTTGCATTGAGGGCTATTTGAAAATGGCTGTGGCGCTGAAGTTGCCTTGAATGTGGAGTTGGTGGCATGTGAAACCCGCATGTGGAGCATTCGTTTGTGTGGGATGCTCTACCAGGTTCATTCCTAGATAATGCACTCAAAGGGCACTAAGCATAGAGTGTGAAAACTGAGTTTCCTTGAGAGCTGCTTGGAAGCCTGATGGTGTGTGAAGTTAGTGAGCCAAATGGAGTTGTTCTCCCACAAGTACCACTCGGCTGATCCTTCTTCAATATGCCCTTCACCAACATGCAGTGTTTCCTTGAATTGAATTAGCTCTCACACCAATATTTGCGTCTAGAGCCTTTGCATTGAGGGCTATCTGAAAAAACGGCTGTGGCGCTGAAGTTGCCTGTGAATGTGGAGTTGGTGGCATTGTGAAACCCGCATGTGGAGCATTCGTTTGTGTGGGATGCTCTACCAGGTTCATTCCTAGATAATGCACTCAAAGGGCACTAAGCATAGAGTGTGAAAACTGAGTTTCCTTGAGAGCTGCTTGGAAGCCTGATGGTGTGTGAAGTTAGTGAGCCAAATGGAGTTGTTCTCCCACAAGAACCACTCGGCTGATCCGTTCTTCAATATGCCCTTCACCAACATGCAGTGTTTCCTTGATTGAATTAGCTCTCACACCAATATTTGCGTCTAGAGCCTTCGCATTGAGGGCTATCTGAAAACGGCTGTGGCGCTGAAGTTGCCTGAGAATGTGGAGTTGGTGGCATGTGAAACCCGCATGTGTGAGCATTCGTTTGTGTGGGATGCTCTACCAGGTTCATTCCTAGATAATGCACTCAGAAGGGCACTAAGCATAGAGTGTGAAAACTGAGTTTCCCTTGAGAGCTGCTTGGAAGCCTGATGGTGTGTGAAGTTAGTGAGCCAAATGGAGTTGTTCTCCCACAAGAACCACTCGGCTGATCCTTCTTCAATATGCCCTTCACCAACATGTAGTGTTTCCTTGATTGAATTAGCTCTCACACCAATATTTGCGTCTAGAGCCTTTGCATTGAGGGCTATCTGAAAACGGCTGTGGCGCTGAAGTTGCCTTGAATGTGGAGTTGGTGGCATGTGAAACCCGCATGTGGAGCATTCGTTTGTGTGGGATGCTCTACCAGGTTCATTCCCTAGATAATGCACTCAAAGGGGCACTAAGCATAGAGTGTGAAAACTGAGTTTCCTTGAGAGCTGCTTGGAAGCCTGATGGTGTGTGAAGTTAGTGAGCCAAATGGAGTTTGTTCTCCCACAAGACCACTCGGCTGATCCTTCTTCAATATGCCCTTCACCAACATGCAGTGTTTCCTTGATTGAATTAGCTCTCACACCAATTTTTGCGTCTAGAGCTTTCGCATTGAGGGCTATCTGAAAACGGCTGTGGCGCTGAAGTTGCCTGAGAATGTGGAGTTGGTGGCATGTGAAAGCCCCGCATGTGGAGCATTCGTTTGTGTGGGATGCTCTACCAGGTTCATTCCTTAGATAATGCACTCAAAGGGCACTAAGCATAGAGTGTGAAAAAACTGAGTTTCCTTGAGAGCTGCTTGGAAGCCTGATGGTGTGTGAAGTTAGTGAGCCAAATGGAGTTGTTCTCCCACAAGAACCACTCGGCTGATCCTTCTTCAATATGCCCTTCACCAAACATGCAGTGTTTCCTTGACTTGAATTAGCTCTCACACCAATATTTGCGTCTACAGCCTTTGCATTGAGGGCTATCTGAAAACGGCTGTGGCGCTGACAGTTGCCTGTGAATGTGGAGTTGGTGGCATGTGGAAACCCGCATGTTGGAGCATTCGTTTGTGTGGGATGCTCTACCAGGTTCGAGTTCCTAGATAATGCACCTCAAAGGGCACTAAGCATAGAGTGTGAAAACGAGTTTGCCTTGAGAGCTGCTTGGAAGCCTGATGGTGTGTGAAGTTAGTGAGCCAAATGGAGTTGTTCTCCACAAGACCCACTCGGCTGATCGCTTCTTCAATATGCCCTTCACACAACATGCTGTGTTTTCCTTGAGTTGAATTTAGCTCTCCTACCAATATTTGCGTCTAGACCCTTTGCATTGAGGGCTATCTGAAAACGGCTGTGGCGCTGAAGTTGCCTGTGAATGTGGAGTTGGTGGCATGTGAAACCCGCATGTGGAGCATTCGTTTGTGTGGGATGCTCTACCAGGTTCATTCCTAGATAATGCACTCACAAGGGCACTAAGCATAGAGTGTGGAACTGAGTTTCCTTGAGAGCTGCTTGGAAGCCTGATGGTGTGTGAAGTTGGCTGAGCCAAATGGAGTTGTTCTCCCACAAGAACCACTCGGCTGATCCTTCTTCAATATGCCCTTCACCAACATGCAGTGTTTCCTTGATTGAATTAGCTCTCACACCCAATATTTGCGTCTAGACCCTTCGCATTGAGGGCTATCTGAAAAATGGGCTGTGGCGCTGAAGTTGCCTGTCAATGTGGAGTTGGTGGCATGTGAAACCCGCATGTGGAGCATTCGTTTGTGTGGGATGCTCTACCAGGTTCATTCCTAGATAACTGCACTCAAAGGGCACCTAAGCATAGAGTGTGAAAACTGAGTTTCCTTGAGAGCTGCTTGGAAGCCAGACTGATGGTGTTGTGAAGTTAGTGAGCCAAATGGAGTTGTTCTCCCACAAGAACCACTCGGCTGATCCTTCTTCAATATGCCCTTCACCAACATGCAGTGTTTCCTTGATTGAATTATCTCTCACACCAATATTTGCGTCTAGAGCCTTTGCATTGAGGGCTATCTGAAAACGGCTGTGAGCGCTGAAGTTGCCTGAGAATGTGGAGTTGGTGGCCATGTGAAACCCGCATGTGGAGCATTCGTTTGTGTGGGATGCTCTACCAGGTTCATTCCTAGATAATGCAGCTCAAAGGGCACTAAGCCTAGAGTGTGAAAACTGAGTTTCCTTGAGAGCTGCTTGGAAGCCTGATGGTGTGTGAAGTTAGTGAGCCAAATGGAGTTGTTCTCCCACAAGAACCACTCGGCTGATCCTTCTTCAATATGCCCTTCACCAACATGCAGTGTTTCCTTGATTGAATTAGCTCTCACACCAATATTTGCGTCTAGACCCTT